>NC_079429.1:1789295-1894295 GCF_026213295.1 Gadus chalcogrammus
GGAAATTCCAGGGAGAATTCCATGAAAATGTGTTTGGCATCCAGACTAGCTTCATGTCCTCTCTCTCTCTATCTCTCTTCTTCTCTCTCTCTCTCTCTCTCTCTCTCTCTCTCTCTCTCTCTCTTCTCTCTCTCTCTCTCTCTCTTCTCCTCTCTCTCTCTCTCTCTCTCTCTCTCTCTCTCTCTCTCTCAAACATCTACATTGCCAAAGCAGGACATTTAAACAAAGCGAAATAGGGATGACAATAATAATAGGACAATATACAATGTATAAAGTAATAGTTAGAATACCACAAATATACAAAGTAAAAAAAAATGCTAAATTTGATTATGTCAAATTGTCATGTCCTTTTGGTCATGTCTGGGATGTCGACATCGGCCCTGTATTTTCCTCTCTAGCAATGAGTCTGTACCTTTCTCTGTGGCTATGAGTCTGTACCTTCCTCTGTATACAGGCTATGAGGCTGTGTATAATTATAGTAACTGTTGATATAAGAATAAAACAAACACAAACACACACACACACACACACACACACACACACACACACACAACCACAACCCAACACACAAGGCTGAACAGTCAGATTTGTTAGTTCTTTGTTCTTATAATAAACACTCTTTTTGGAGGAGAAGGAAGGAGAGGTTGGAGGGGGGAAGGAGGGAGGAGGAGAGAGGAGAGGAGCAAGGTTGTTGTAAACCTGGTTGATTCTCAAAAAACAAACAAACCAACTGTGTGTGTGTGTGTGTGTGTGTGTGTGTGTGTGTGTGTGTGTGTGTGTGTGTGTGTGTGTGTGTGTGTGTGTGTGTGTGTGTGTGTGTGTGTGTGTGTGTGTGTGTGTGTGTGTGTGTGTGCGCGTGTGTTGCAGAGGTTCATTGGCATGAGGCCAATAGAGCGTGTCACCATGGCAACTGATTTACATGTAATCCTACTATGGGATGTCCTGGGACATGACCCCTAACGGATATTCACTGTGTGTGTGTGTGTGTGTGTGTGTGTGTGTGTGTGTGTGTGTGTGTGTGTGTGTGTGTGTGTGTGTGTGTGTGTGTGTGTGTGTGTGTGTGTGTGTGTGTGTGTAAAAGCAAGAGACACTGTATGGCTTCCAGTACACAAAAATATAGAATATAACCTAACTTTCTGTCTCTGTGTGTGATTATAAAAATAAGAATTGTATTACTAACAATATTAATAAAACTGGTATTATTCATAGAATATAATAATGATAATATTGTATGTATTAACTGGGTTAACTAGATGGGTAGATGCCGTCTCTACTCCATTTAAATGAATAGTTGGTCCCACAGCGATCCCTTGTGGATAGAGACAGGACTGCAGCGCGGAGAAGCGCTAGCGAGACACAATCCCACATAAAATACGTAGACAGTGGTCTTAATTGTTATGTATTAGATGTTAAACCTCGTCGTTCTGTTCATTATTAGTATTATTGTTAATAGAAGGCTATATTAGTAGTTTTTTAGTGGCAGCACAGAACGATGAGCTCCGTCTGTGAGATGAGACGGTGAACTGATGTCCAGACTCCCTGTGGGGAGGGCTCCCATGGCACTCGTCGCCGGAGCAGGTGTCGCTGACCCCGGTGCTCTGGCCCCGGTCCCTCCCTGACTCCTGTACCATGATGACTACCTAATCATGGCCCGGTGGCTTACGGACCTTAGTCACGAGTCGTCAGGGTAAAATAAGCTAATTTTTCTGTCCAGCTGGTGGAAATATATTCACCTAGTTGTGTCTGTACTGGTGCATTGCCATACCTAACGTCATAACTAGTATAACTTATGACGTTCCAGTAGTAGTAGTAGTAGCTAGTAGTAGTAGTACTATCAGTATTAGTAGTAGTAGAACTCATAGTATTAATATTACTATATTAGTAGTTGTACTATTAGTAATATAAGTAGTCGTAGTAGTGGTAGTAGTAGACTAGTAGTAAGAGTAGCAGAGTAGTAGTGGTAGTAGTAGACTAGTAGTAATAGTAGCAGAGTAGTAGTGGTAGTAGTAGACTAGTAGTAATAGTAGCAGAGTAGTAGTGGTAGTAGTAAAAGACGTAGCAGTAGTATACGTATTTGTAGGCTAGTAGTCATCATAGTGGTAGAAGTAGAATAGAAGAAGTAGGCTAGTATTTTACACAGGCCTACTAGGTTAATTAAGGTAAAACATTTTGGTTCATATTTTCTTCATAATTCAAATATCCAATATACCTTTTAAATACTTTAACACAAGTGTATGATACATCAATTTTAAACTTAACGATCCACAATTGACAACAAATTACAGATAAATGCTATTTGTCTATCGTCCAAATACCAAGTCAGCATGTAGGCCTACTTGTACAACACAGAGTAACTGAGCGCTTGTTAAATACAACAGAGTTTCTGATTAATGGTGAGGAGTGACTTGGTTTTTCCTCATGTTGTTGTTCTTGTTGTCCAAACAAGGAGGTCATTGGAAACCAGAAAACGACCGAAAAAGACCAAACCAACATATCCGATTATTTTCCGACGTTAGCTCTAAACGGTAAATGTTCTGAATGTGTGTTCACGTCCACAAAGTATTAAATCCAACCTCCTCATGAAACACAAGGCTTGGGGGATGTGCTGTCACATCAAAAAAACAAAACTCCTGAAGAAAAACACGCTCATACACGCACAAGTACACACGCACACACAAACACACACACGCATGCACACTTTTTCTGCTTGTCAGCATCTTTCATGTCAGCATCAGCAGGAAAAGTAGCCATTTACAATTTGAATAAGAATCCTAATTTACAGCCCTTAATATATAGCTTTAACTAACTCTTTACACTGGTTAAAACACTTAGGCCTCATACATAGCTTTAACCGAAATATAGCCTTAAAACACTTCATAACGTTTTCATTGCCGGTAAGATTGAAGAGTTGTAAAGAGAGAGAGAGAGCAGAAAAGAGCGGAACAAAGCACGATTTTGAAACTAAACCCTAAAATGACGATCCCTCCCTTCTTAGTTATATAGTTATCTGATATAAAATAGTAATAGTAAAAGTTGTAGTTATATCTGCCTGTTAGAGAGTATATGCGTATAGTTATAGTATAATAGAAATTAATTCTAAATATCGTTATAGTTATCTGCCTGTTAGAGAGTGTATGCGTATAGTTATAGTATAATATTTAATAGTTATAATTAAGGTAATAGTTATCCGCCTGTTAAAGAGAGTGTGTTTGAGCATCCAAGATGGCCGAGTGGGGCTGACTGACAGACAGACAGCTGAACATGATGGATTACCTCTCCACCAATCACACGCTGGACTGCTCTAACTCCACCTCCAGGGTGTGTGTGTGTGTGTGTGTGTGCGTGTGCGTGTGTGTGTGCTTGTGTGTGGGTGTTTGTGTGTGTGTTTGTGTGCGTGTGTGTGTGTGGGTGTGTGTGTATTTGTGTGTGTGTGTGTGTGAGCTCTGGACTGTGAAAGCTCGATTAGTGGGAGGTGAGGGTTCAGATTGAGGTCAAAGGTTAAGGCTTATGATGTCACAAAAAGAGAACTCCCACCCAGAGCGCATAAAACACACACAACTACACACACACACACACAACTACACACACACACACACACACACACACACACCATGGTTCTACATGGTAGAAAAAGGTCTCGGCTCCCAGTTGCCAGCTCAAAGTATAACCAGATGATGGTTGCACTAGTTCCCAGTGTATCAAAAAGAAGACTCTGGTTTTACTGGCCAGCTCCCAGTGTCCACAGGTAAAATACTGTGGTTCTAATGGGCAGCTCCGAGCTGAACCAGCAACAGACTGTGGTTGTACTGGGGCCGTTAGCTTGGTGTTAGCTTGGTGATAGCTGTAGCTCAATGTTAGCGTGGCGTTAGCTAGCTGCCGGCTCGGCGGAAACTTGGCGTAAGCTCACTAGAAGAGGATGAGGACTGAGTTGTGTTTTTGAGAGAGAGAGAGAGAGAGAGAGAGAGAGAGAGATGCAACAAACATCTTTAAATGAAGCATTAACAGAGGGACGGCCTGGGGGACTCCATGTTTTACGCTCGGAGAGATGCTACAAGAAGCTAACATGCAGCGCTAACGCTACAACATCCACCCGTCAGCTAGACCGCTCAGTGGGTGCTTTCAGAGGAAACCTTACTTTAAGGTCATGCATTCAGTTGGGTGGTTTGTTTTATTGAGAGGTTTAGAGCATTCTAGAGCAACCGTAACCCCCTTTACGCTTACATGACTATTTATTAAAAGGACAAATTAGTAATTTAGAAGACACTTTTAGAACGTGAGAGTGAATTCAGCCGTCAATCCTGGCTTCAGTTAAACATCCGTCACTTGAGAGAATTTGTCAAAATGGCTACCTTGCGTGGATTCTGCTGAATAGTATTTAGCGAGAGCATGCTCTTCACCACAAACAGTATATATGTATAGCCCTTTCTGTTTTGAGGGGCAATACACGATTCACTCAGTATGGCGTTTATGGACAAAGAAAACGTATCGCGTAAGGCCAGAGGGCTACTACTATTGTTTAAGTTTGTCGCAGGCGTGATCAAGCAATGCTCTTAGACAGAGTTGGCACAACAAAGACATTTTTACAAATGATATGGGAAACTGATGTTCAGGTAAAGCAGGGGGAGGCCTTATAGTGACTTAATCAGAGTGGGATTGTTCGTTAAGCTACAGGTAGAGGTAGAGAGCTCAAGGAGGACCACAGGTACCCTGGATGGATGATGGATTGATGGACGGCTGGAGGGAGAGATGTTGGATGCTGGATGATGGATTGATGGACGGCTGGAGGGAGAGATGTTGGATGCTGGATGATGGATTGATGGATGAGATTTAGGAGGTCAGGGGAGAAGGGGTGTGAGCCTTGGGGAGCCGAGTTCTTCTGAAACAGCGTTTGGCACTTTAGTGACCTTCACTCAACCCTGCCTTCCTCCTCCCTCCCTCCTTTACTCTCTCCTCCCTCTTCCCTCCGTCATTCTCCTCCTTCCCTCTCTCCCTCCTTCCCTCTCTCCCTCCTTCCTCCGTCAGTCTCCGCTCCCTCCCTCCCCCCTCCTCTCTTTCTTAGATCCTCCCTCTCTCCCTTCTTCACTCCCCCCCTCTCCTTCACTCCCCCCCTCTCCTTCACTCCCCCCTCCCTCCTTCACTCTCCCCCCTCTCTCTTCCTCCCTCACTCACCCCTCCCTCCTTTCGTCACTCACTTCTTCCATCTTCACTACTTCCTCCCTCCTTCTTTAACTCCCTCTCTCCCTCCCTCCTCCACCCCCTCTCGTTCACTCCCCCCACCGTCCTTCACTCACTCCTCGTTCCTTCACTCCCCCCTCCCTAATTCACTCCCTCCTTCCCTCCCCCACCTTCTGTGTTTCCTTTGAGCTGCGGTGGTCAAATCGTTTTCCACTCGTTTACCAGCCTCTGGAGAACACAGAATGATTGACTCTTTCTGCTCGCTCTCCCTCCCTCCCTCCCTCCCCTCCCTCTCTCCTTCCATCCCTCCCTCCCTCCCTCTCTCCTTCCATCCCTCCCTCCCTCCCTCCCTCTCTCCTTCCATCCCTCTCTTTCCGTCTGATTCGGTCCTTTTTCCTTTTTGTCGTTCATGCTCTGTCCGTCTGTCTGTAAATATGATTCTCTCGTATAATGAGTATGGAGAGAGGTAAACAGAGAGAGGTAGAAAGAAAATAGGTAGAGAGGAATAGAGGATGTGTGTGTGTGTGTGTGAGGTAAGGAGTGGTTGTGTGTGTGTCTGTGTGTGTGTGTGTGTCGGTGAAAGATAGCGAGAAAGAGAAGTAAACCTTTTACTTCAGCCTATTTTTAATCACCAAGCACTGCAGCAGTGAAGACTTCTCCTCCAGATTCTAAGGACTTACACTCCAACTCCACATTCATGAGGATAACTGCTTCCTGAATACTAAAACGTGTTTTGGTTTTATCCAGACGTACGTCTGGCTCTGCATTGTGTTTAATAATAACCAAACACTATAATAACTTCACTTATCTCAACCCAACACTTATCTACATAATAAGGTTTCTTCTCTTTGTCTCTGTCAGACAGAACCCACCGTAGAGCTCCACCGCAGAGCACAGCTCTATCAGAGAGCTCCACCGCAGAGCACAGCTCCATCATAGAGCTCCACCGCAGAGCTCCACCACAGAGCACAGCTCCATCATAGAGCTCCACCGCAGAGCTCCACCACAGAGCACAGCTCCATCATAGAGCTCCACCGCAGAGCTCCACCGCAGAGCTACACTGCAGAGCACAGCTCCATCATAGAGCTCCACCGCAGAGCTCCACTGCAGAGCACAGCTCCATCATAGAGCTCCACCGCAGAGCTCCACCAGAGCACAGCTCCATCATAGAGCTCCACCGCAGAGCTCCACCAGAGAGCAAAGCTCTATCGCAGAGCTCCACCACAGACTTTCACCTCAGAGCACAGCTGAACTCCAGTCACTTCAAAACCCCAATCTCCCTGGAGGTCCATCGCATTAGGCACACAAAAACAAGGGGAAACAAATTATTACTAACTGATTTAAACGTTCCGTGTTATAATGAGGCGATCCAACAGAATTCCCAAGAGTCGGCTTAAAGGTAACATTTTGATCCAAATACATCCAGTTGAATAGAAACAAATCTGAAACTCAAAGTCTGATACAAGTAAAAATGCATCCAACCGTTAGAATAGTATACCCTAAATTGTTAGTGTAGTTTAGTAATTTTCAGAATCTAGAAATATTTAAGATCGTTCACCTCAATCTTAGTGAAAGTAGTTTCGGGTTAGTAATTTCACAGCTCCTTGGCAGCCCAACAGTGACACGCTGTGGTCACCCGGGGTACTGCAATGATTCAGTGTATAAAATTAAAATAAATTGGTACATCTTTTGCTTTACAGAAGGTAATGCATTTCAGTCCAGTGATAGATATATATATATATATATATATATAGCTGTAGTCCCTCTACCACATACAAACCAACAACTCAAAGTCAATAGAGTATTTATTTATTTATTACGTTTTAACAATGATGTCTTATTAGTCAAAGACATCAAAATTGACAGCTTGTCTCTTTCAGATTGAGCTGTCAGACAAAAGGTGAAAAAAGAAAAAAAAAAAAAAGCAGGGGATGAAACAAAAAAAAGTCTGATACGTTAGCAAATTCGACAGCAAAACAAAATGGCTACCGATACGCACACCAGTAGCGGTTAACTAGCAGAGGTTTTTTGTTTTTTCGCTGGAGGAGGCTCATCCGTTACCATGGAGACGGTATCTGTGTCGGTCTCTGCAGAGGTTTTTTGTTTTTTCGCTGAAGGAGGCTCATCCGTTACCATGGAGACGGTATCTGTGTCGGTCTCTGTAAAATAAAACAATACAAATAAGTTTGATCCTCAAGCAGAAAGTTAGACCCCAGTCCTACGGAGAAACTTAGACCATAGTCCTACAGAAAAAGAGTTAGACCAGAGTCCTATAGAGAAAGAGTTAGACCAGAGTCCTACAGAAGAAGAGTTAGACCAGAGTCCTATAGAAACAGAGTTGGACCAGAGTCCTATAGAGAAAGAGTTAGACCAGAGTCCTGCTAAAATAGATTTGGTTGGCCTACCTTTTGGTTCCGTGTCTTTAGGTGTTTTCACTGTGTAGATGATTCCAGAAGCCGTTTTCCTCGTTTCTGAAGACAGAAATGTGGACAGACACAGTAAGATTTACCAGATCACCAGATTAGGCTGAACTAACGTTGACATTCACATCAGATCAGTTGATCTTTGATCTGTAATCAATATTATGTCCGTCATGTCATCGTAGGTAGTAGTAATACTGGCTCTCGTAGTGTGATTCGCGGTAATGCCAGATGCAGTGGTGCAGTCACGGTACCGTACCTGCGTGCAGCAGAACCGAGCGACAGTTTGAGGACACCCCGTCCTTCGCCTCCGCCTCCGACATACCAAACAACTGAGCTCTGAACGCTCACGTTAAAGATGATATACTTAACATATCGATACTTTAGTTTGTTTGCTTGTAGTTTTGTGGACAGTCCCTTTTAATTAACTGTGCAGTAAAAGGAGCAGCTTCAGCCTATTTGGCTCATTTCCAGCTGTAGTCCCCTAAACACTTAAGATTATACATTTAATACATAGATACGTCTATATATCTGTAATATAACCATATCACCACTACAAAACAGGTGTTATATAAAGATAGACATGTGCAATGGATGAAGGATACAGGTTGGCGATATCATAAGGTCCTCTGAGCTCTAAAGCCTGTCACAACAAAATGAATAAAGGGGTTATCGAAAGAAATGTAGACAACATTTGAATCTTTAAGATGTTTGATTAAAACTAACCTTGTCCGTCCCGCTGGAGATGATGACATTCTGGGGGAAAAAGTATAACTTTATTAAACAACAGTGTTGGGCAAGTTACTTCAACAGCGTAATGCATTATTTATTACTTGTTACCGTCATTTCAAAGTAATTAGTTACATTACAGTATTACTGTCTTTGAATTGTAAGGCATTACACTACTTTCACCAAAATAACAGGAAATATGGATTTGGTGTTCTCAATAGATCTTGTGTTCAATGCAGCTCATTACACAGCAGGAGCTGATGTGGTTGTCATAATGACTGAGCTAGGCTTAAGGCTAACAAATGTACAATATAATGGTCGCAGTTATGGCTCATGATGCAATACATTTTATAATAGAAATACTGTATCTTTAGGTATCGAAATCGATAGAGATTTAAAAAAAAAAAGTCACAAGATACACAACCCTTTTTACATTTCTATCCCTTTATTTTCTTACATTCACAGAGAATTCATAGCATAATGAATGACATAGCTAGACCTACATAATGGCTATGGCCATAGCCATAGGTCGGTTCCCCCGTCAACCACTCAGCGCAGCTTAAACTTGGGCAGTGAGACGGAAGCCAGTAGCGCAGCTTTGGATGCAATGTAGTGTAACAGACTGTTCTGTGTTTAGTTTGGAAAATGAGGTGTGTCCCTCGTGAGTTGCCGTAGGGGGGAAGTTCGGGAAGTGTTACAGCTGATGTGTTGTGTGGGTGTGTCTGAGGTTAAAGTGAAGCGGAGCTGGCTGCTGAACACACTATCTCGTCTCCGGTCCAGTTCATTGTTTTCTATAATACTACAGTATGGGCGAACCCAGAACGCTTGGCTACAGTACCATCTCTCAAATGTAGAGTCCGACTCTGCTGTTGTCATCTGCTGTCATCTTCTCCTCTAGCAGTAAGAAGAAGGAAACATTTGTGCGGGTTTTTTTCTCCTCTGCGAATCTCGCGGTGTTGGCGAATTTGTATAAAAACATACCAGTTGATTTCGGGTTAAAATGCCTTGTAACGCACGTTACTGGGATTTGTACAGAGTAAAATATTACCTTTTTTTTTTTGTAATGCCTTACATTACCGCGTTACAGCAAAAAGTGATACATTACAGTAATCACATTACTTTTCTAACGCGTTGCTCCCAACACTGTTAAACAATATATTCTTTACATTATTAAAACTGATAGAAATAGGTAACATTCAAGAGCGATTATTTTAGTTTGGTTTGTTAGAAATGGCCAAGCCACCGGTCAGTTATTAGAGAGTGAGTGAGTGAGTGAGTGAGTGAGTGAGTGAGTGAGTGAGTGAGTGAGTGAGTGAGTGAGTGAGTGAGTGAGTGAGTGAGTGAGTGAGTGAGTGAGTGAGTGAGTGAGTGAGTGAGTGAGTGAGTGAGTGAGTGAGTGAGTGAGTGAGATCGTTTTGGAGAATCCCTCTTGCCCAGGGGTCTCAAACTCGCGGCCCGGGGGCCAATTGAGGCCCGCGGGATGATATTTTGTGGCTCCCTACTTGACATCAAAGTTTAGTGTTAGTGCGGCCCTTGCGATGTTGTTAAACGCACATTTTTGCTGAGTCGTTTGCCACGCTTTTTTATCACTTGTGATAGGGTGACCAGATGTCCCGGATTTGCCGGGACAGTCCCAATTTTGAGTTGCGTGTCCCGAGTCCCGAAAAAAGCCAAAGGACACTAAAAAGTGCCGGTTTCCACCAACCACTTTGAAATGTCCCCTGTTGTCAGCGATGACATAGCCAACGTCATCTAATGATAGCCCGATCTATATAGCTTTGATTGGGTCAGTTGTGCTCGATTCTTCTGTGGAATACTTGATGCGGCCCAGCCTGACCCAGGCTCTACCTCCAGCGGCCCCCAGGTAAGTTGGGTGTGACCCCTGCTCTTGCCCGGTCAATCACAGATGCTCTACTTCTGACGGCGTATTACGAACATAACAAACGGCAAATCTTTAAATCCAATCTGTAACCGCCGTGATACAGACAGTTTGTGAAGACAGACGGACCGACTGACCTTTCCGTTGTTGCGCTCCACCAGCGCCAGGCCGTTGGTAAGGGTGTAGCGCCTCATGGTGGAGTCTCTGATAGCCGCGGCGTAGCACACCTCAAACATCACCCCTCTCTCTCTGGCCTGCACACACACGGACACACACAATCATGACTCCACAGGAGTCGTATGCCTGATGATTATGCTGGGCGCTTGTGTATGGTGATGAAGACTCACCGCGTTGATGGGTGCCCTTTTGAAGAAGAAGGGAAGCCGCTCTGTTATAGTGATGCAGATGATGTCCACGTCAAACGTCATGCATGCCGCCTCCACACACACACACACACACACACGAAGACACACACACAGTTGATACACATTTTACGTTTGAACATAAATGTGTTGTACGTGTGCGTGCGTGTTGCTGGCTTACATGGAAAAGTTTTTCTGTGGTTGGATGAACAGCCAGGATGTCGTAAGCTTTATACTCAGCTGCATTTGTTCGCTGAGGAGATCGGAGAACACACACCACAGATCACTAACTCCTCTAGAGCCATCCCCCTAGATCAGGGATGGGCAACTCTCATGACAAAGAGGGCCACAAGTGTGCAGTCATTTTTCACATGACTGCACACTTCAACTAAACGTGAGCTGAGAGAAGCTACACAATTTTGAATTTGGTAGATATGATTTCCTGTATTCTGGTGTATTCTGGTGAATTTTGGGGATGGCCACTACCTAAAAATTCTTCCAGAATCCTAACCTATGTACGGTATGTTAATTAAACCAACATACATTAATTTCATGTTTTCCACGCTCAAACAGCCAAATGAATGGTCAGTATTTTTATCAGTGCAAAGGGCTCACATACATCATCATTCAATGATGTCCCAAAACTGAAAAACGTGGCCCAACATTAAGTGCAACAACTCAATGAACTCAAACCCAACAAGCATGATATTCATTGCAGTTGTAGTAGTTGTAGTGGCAACTTAAGTGGATATCTTTAATAACGGATATCGTTCCTAAGCAAACTAGACACATGGGTTTGCCTTTGAATTCTATGAATTCTTCAAATCTTTCTTGACCGAGTTTTCTGTAACTCGAGAAATTATTATTTATTTTTTTAATTATGTGAGTTGCCCATCCCTGCCCTAGACCTAGATAAAGTCTATCTGGGTCAGATCCCCATGAAATTTAGATCACATCCCTCTGCATATAAATCCCTGTAGATCACTAGACCACATCCCTCTAGAACGCAACCTCTATCTCACCCACCTGGATCGCACCTCTCAGGATCACATCCTTTTACACCGGAGCCCTTTTAGTACACCCCTAGCAAGTAAATATTGTTCATATTAATAATGAGTAAATAAGCTTACATAGTGATTGGAGTCTGTTACCAAGATGGTCAGTCTGTTGAGAATTTTGATAGGCCGAGATCTCCCCTGAGAGAGAGAGAGAGCGAGCGAGAGAGAGAGAGAACATTTATTATTATTTTCTTATTAATAGTCCCATCAACAACCATCGTTCTTAGACATTCCTGCCTTACTAACGCAGTATTCTTACCAACCCTAACCCTCTTACCTGGACTATTGGAAGCTCGTCTACTAGTTGGTCAAGCGGCGTCGGTTTGGGAATCTCCTGGAAGTTAACAGTGTGTCGGGTCAGTGGATGGAGATGATCATGACGTTGGTGTTGATTATAGCAGGGTTGGTGTTGATAGGGGTGGTGGTGGCTATAGTGGTGCTGCAGGTGGCGTTCGTGGAGTTATGTTAGTGCTGGTCTGGTCATTGTTGGTGATGCTGAATCAAACCTTTTTGCCCTTGCTCTGCGCCTTATGCACATAGTTGATGGCGACTGTGGAGAAGCCAACTGACCCAAAGAAAGAAATACAATACAATTACCCAGTGATAAATATTCGTAGGGAGTTAAAGACGCTAAAAAATAAAGATCACAGGTTAAATTAAGTAACATCATTATTCTTAGTAGAGTAGTTACGGTGGGCGGCTGTTTCCAGGAGGGTCTTGAGTCTCTTCTTGTCCGCAGTGAAGGGAAGGTTGAGGTCCATGAACAAAGACATGTTGGTTGAGGTCTAAGATGTAAGGTTTAACATTACCTACATGCAGAATAAATATGTTATGTTTGAGGTATTGGACGTCTGATAGGGAAGCTTTCTGTCAACATGTGGGGCTACTGGGGCCGAAACGTCTGACGGGAAATGTAGTTGTATCAAGAAGACGTATTTCCGTTTCCGTTTATAGTCGATATTCCTTGGTTTTGCCTTCCAGGAAACAAACACGCATTGTTAATAAATATATATTGATGATACATATTTATTTATTAGACAGAAAAAGTAACTTGTCATATACCTCAACTCTGCTTTTTATACTCAGCCGCAGTGTAACTGAGTGTCCACTGGGTGTCATCGTAACACAATGAAACTCTCATTCATTAACAATACGATTATATATGACTGTACTGAAGCTATAATTGAGTATTATTATAGTTCATATAAATTAGCTGAGGATATTATTAATTCACTGTGCACGTTCATTTTAATCCAATATAACTAGGGTATTTGTAAAAAAAAGAAGTGTCTTCTTCTCGCGAGTGTTGCTTCGAGAAGAAGTGGGCGTGGATGTGGATGTATTCAGTCCGGTGATTGGTCCGCTGTCTCATGTTTAAAATGACCCCGCGGCCCACCGAGCATTACAACAAGATTTTCTTAATGTATTGTTTTGAAGGATCTCAACGAGATTAAGTCAAAGTTACTGCCATTAAGTAAGTGAAGTTACCGTATAATATATATGTATTGTATAAGACAATCTGAAATACAGTAATGTAGGTTGGAAATGTGTCCCTGCAGTAACTTTAGTTAGCACGGGTGTAGCCGCTAGTCGAGCCACTGATGGTGTCGTTTACTGTACTACAGTTGTCGTTCTCGTGCAACTGTAGTACACTGTTAATTATGACGTTATGAATATTATGATGATCTTAAAACCAGAATGTTGGAGAGCTGCTTGGCTGGGAAGCCCGATAGAGAGGGCCCTCTCCGGGTAGACGATATCCGCAAAGATCTATTCCAGGACTACTCCTCCTCACCAACCCAGGTTTGATTACGAATAATACATTATTATAATATTATATTATCATTAATGTTTTCTTTAAAACAGGTTCGATTAACCATTAATAATTTGTCATCATTTAATGATGATGTTAATCTCTCCATAAAATAACAGCATCAATCAAATATTAAGCAGCTGAAGGTGAACGTCCAGAAGGAGAACCTTCAGGTCTATCTAAGGATCAGACCACTCACCTCAAGGGAAAGCATCCAGGACGTGCCAAAGGTAACACTCACTCACTCACTCACTCACTCACTCACTCACTCACTCTCTCACTCTCTCACACACACACACACACACACACACACACACACACACACACACACACACACACACACACACACACACACCCCTTCTTAGGATGTTCCCATTACCTTGTAAAATAATTGTAATGCTTCCTATAGCATTGACACCTATTTACAAACCTTCCGACTTCCTATGACCTGGATACCAGTATAAGAGTGTCTTTAGTATTGTCAGTGTGTGTATTCAGTTTTATGAGTGTGTGATAGTATAGTAAGTAATATGTGTATCTTTATTGTCGGTGTGTGTAGTCGGTGGTATATGAGTGTGTGATAGTATAGTAGTCTTGTAGTTGTTTTATCAGTAGTATTGGAGTACTAGTTGTATTGTCAGTGTGTAGTATTGGAGTGTGTGTAGTCAGTACTAGTATTGTAAGTGTCTTAAGCAGACTGTGTGTTTCCTCAGGACTGTGTGTCCCTGGAGGGGGTGGACACGGTGGTGTTGAAGGCTCCTTCGTACTGTCAGTCTAGTTGGCACAGCGACAAGAACCTCCCGCAAACCTTACAGAAGTTCAACTTCACCAAGGTGAGAATATGTGTCCATCTATATACCGAGAACAGTGTGTACTGGTGTCTATTAGAGCAAGCATTGCATTTATATCTCTTTATAATATATTTTATCCTTTGTCTTCCCCTTAATGGTTCATTTTCTTCGATATCATGTCACGTGTGACCTCAGGGCATGCAGATGTAAACAAGCATTCCCGGCTTAGCCTGACACATTTTTCAATTTGTTTTTACTTTCACGTTCAGATAAACCAAGAACCAAGTTTACACTGTACTAGATGGTATCAAAAAGTATTTGTATTTATTAATATAGTGCTAGTATCAGTATGTTTAACTTTAGTAAATCCAAAGGCAACATACGGGGAAACAGGACGGCTAGCAGACCAACAGAACTAACGTAGTACTACATGCGGGTGGTAATTATAATAAAGTAAAGTGAAGTAGTAGTAATTGTAGTCACTAATTCCTAGTATTAGCCTAGTACTTACGAGCATATGTTCTTCAGGTGTAGCTAGTATTATGCTGCGTTCCAGCCAGGGACACTTTTCAGCCCGTAAGTGATGATTTAAAGTCACGACTCATGACTCGGTAGCGTTCCAGGCAAGTCGCGTCAACAAACCCTTCTGCGGCTGTGTGGGCTATACTCAGTACGAACCACGATTAGCGGGTTAGCGAAGTATGTGGCGCTCAAAGCCAGGGTATGCTGTGACACGAAAGTATCTCTGTTTTAGCATTGTATCGTAGGGCTGGGCGATATGACGATATCATACCGTGGACGATATGAAAGTGTCTACCGGGAGAGATTTGGCCATATCGTTTATACCGAGAGAGAAAAAAATATACATATATTATATTGCACTGCACTGACTGAAGCAAGGCAGGTGTGAGACTCACCTGTTAACTTGAAAAAAAATCTCATTTGTATTGAAGAAACAGTTTGAAGAAACAGAAGAAACAGAAACTATTTTTACCACCAGCTATTTGCACAGCACATAACTTTATTTTATAAGTGTATAATTAGTATTTAAAATATTTGTGTGATGCTGTGATTTTTATTTTATATTACACTGCACTGACTTGCAGCCAGGCAGGTGTGAAGCACACCTTTAAAAATTTTTTTTAATTGCATTGAAAAAACAGTTCAATGTTTACAAGATGTTTGCACTATATGACACTGCAGTTAATGACAGATTGTTCGCTACTTACTCCTTTGTAAGCATGGAAATTCAAGTTCAAAATAAAAGAAAAAACTGATCAAATGTGAAGTATGTTTATTTTAAGCCATTTATTATTTTAATTTACTTCAAAAATACCATATCGTGATATATATCCATATCGTGATATAAAATTACTCATATCGTGATGTAAGATTTTGTCCATATCGCCCAGCCCTACTGTATCGCCATGGGGACGTATGCTGCCAACCTTACCTGGCTCGGCGTAGTTGCGTAAAATAACCGCCTAGTGATCTTGAAAAACAAAGTTATCTGATGCGCGTGCAATAATGCCACTAATATGGACGTTCATACCATAAAACATGTCCTAGGAACCGATTTTTTTTTTTTTATAGATGCTACCAACAGAGGCCGCCATTGTTTTTTATGTGTGTGTGACGTCAAAAGCTGTAACTGGGAGTAGATGGATCTGGTATGCGCAGCAGTAGTGTCAGTACTAACTGGTACATGTCCTGTAGGTGCTGGGTCCAGACAGCAGCCAGAGACAGGTGTTCGAGGGGACGGTGAGCCCGCTGGTCCGAGGGGTTCTGGAGGGACGAGACGCTGTCGTCTTCACCTACGGTGTCACCAACGCCGGAAAGACCTTCACCTTCCTGGGTCAGAACCAATAACCTACCTTATACCACTCGGGTCAGAAGCAAGAGCCTAACTCCGTGTTAGAACCAGACTATCTTGTCTGGCTATATGCTTTAGATTGTATGTGTTTAACTGTGCAACTAGTTTGTGTATAATATCTACATATATGTATGTGTGTCTATATATGTCTAGTACATGTTTATCTATGTATATATTATGTGTGCATCTATCTTTCCCGGGTATGTGTACGTCTAGCCTTACCTGGTATTGTGTATGTCCTCAGGTCCGGAGCATGATGCGGGGATCCTTCCCAGGTCTCTGTCGGTCATCTTCAGGTCCCTAGAGGGCCGTCTCTCTGCTGACTGCAGCCTGAAACCTCAACGCTGTAAAGACGTCACCAAGCTAACCCGCCTGCAGCAGACCAACGAAGCCACACTGAAGAACCAGCTGCTGAAGCTGCTCAAACAGGTCTGTCTGTCTGTCTGTCTGTCTGTCTGTCTGTCTGTCTGTCTGTCTGTCTGTCTGTCTGTCTGTCTGTCTGTGTGTGTCTGTGTCTGTGTCTGTGTCTGTGTGTGTGTGTGTGTGTGTGTCCCAGCATTTTTGTGCTTCATGGATATTTTCTCTCCCTTTAGAGCGACAGTCAGAAGTCCAACTTGTCTCAGAGTTCAACCTGTTCTTCAGAAGGTATTAAAACAAGATATAACTATTACTACTGATAGTAACCTTAACTACTAATTATTAGTACAATACATAACTATGAGTAACTACCACTGTGCTATTTATTTATTTATTTATTTATCAGTACCATACATAACTATTCCGGCACCTGTGTGTTGTTCTGAATTGATTTAATGTGTGTGTGTGTGTGTGTGTGTGTGTGTGTGTGTGTGTGTGTGTGTGCGCGTTTGTGTGTGTGTGCGTGTTAGGGGACTCCAGGATAAGCAGTGCTAGCACTAGTTCTGATACTATTGCTAACATCAGTGCTAACAGCAGTGCCGCAGAGTCTGATAGTTTCCAGCTCACCGCCGACTCTACAACAGAGTTCTCAGTCTGGGTTTCATTCTGTGAGATCTACCGGGAAAATATCCATGACTTACTGGAAACACAGGTAACGCACACACACACACACGCACACACAGAATGAGGGGTGTTATGGTCATGGGATGTGGGTGTGGTTATTATGATCATGTGATGAGTGTCTTGTTCACGTGATGCAGGAGCCTCGAACCCAGAAGAGAAATCTTCTACGTCTGGCTCAGGATGTCAAGGGAAACTCCTTCATCAAAGGTACCTCCCGTCATCTACCTCAACCCACCTCACCCCCACCCCAATAACGTACCTCAGCCACTCATTACCCCACCACCACATAATGTACCTCACGCCAGCCCCATAATATACCTCACCCACTCTCATAACCCCCCACTGCGTTATGTACCTCACTCCCACCCCAAGAATCGACCTCAAGCCCATATTCTCCCCCACCCCCCATATCCTGCCTTACCACAACCCCCATAATCTAGTTCTCCCTCCCCCCCCCCATAATCTTCCTCACCCACCCCCATGAACTATCTCAGCCTATCTACAAGATCCTAGTATATAGTAGTACACGATAATATATGTCTAGTGTGTAAGATAAGAGAAGATGATCCTTTATTAGTCCCACACTGGGGAGATTCGCAGGGTTTCAGCAGCAAACTCTCCGTGCAAAACCAGTAGTGCAGAATACAAATATAGGACTATGTACAACAGTGCATATGTATTGGCAGTGAGTGTGTGTGTGTGTATATATGTGTATCCTTATAGTATGTGTGTTTCTGTGCAGACCTACGCTGGGTTCAGGTCCAAAGTGCAGAAGAGGCTTACAAAATCATGAAGATCGGCAAGAAGAACCAAAGCCTGTTCGCTACAAAACTGAACCAGCTGTCGAGCCGCAGGTAACAACCAATCCAAGGCCAGCAGGGATGATTTAAATCACACGACAAAGCCTGGCTCGTCAACTCCTACAACCTGAGGCAGAAACGCCTCTGATCGTTTCCCCATGTTAGCTGCAAGGCTTTCGTTGGATGCAAAGCTAACGTTAGCTGCAGAGCCAGCGTTGTTGATCAAAGAATGCCCCCAATAGGTACCTGTCTTTCTGACTGTCTGTCTCACTCTCCACCGTCTGTCTCCTTGTCTCCAGCCACAGTATGTTCTCCATCAGGATCTTGCGTTTGGAGAAGACAGGACTCATGAGAGTGAAGTCTGTGAGCGAGTGAGTCCCTCTTATACATCACTAATGACTTCCTCACAACTCACTCTAATCAGAGTACTGAAGTGTGTGTGTGTGTCTGTCTGTGTGTTCTAGGCTCTGTCTCTGTGACCTGGCCGGATCCGAGCGTTGCACTCGCACCCAGAGCCAGGGTGAGCGTCTCAAAGAGGCGGGAAACATCAACACCTCCCTGCTCACGCTGGGCAAGTGTCTGAACGCCATGAGGCTGAACCAGCACCACAGGTCAGCAGCGCCACCGTTTACCTCCTGCCAATCCTTGTCTGCCCTTATTTGGTCACAAGATGTCTGTCAGCACTGTGTGTCCGCTCCTCTCACCACGCGTTCCCCGTCTCCTCCTCCCGTCGGTCCTCCAGGGTTCCTCAGCACGTTCCCTTCAGGGAGTCCAAGCTCACCCACTTCCTGCAGGGCTTCCTGTGCGGCCGCGGCGCCGTGTGCATGATCGTCAACATCAGCCAGTGTCCGTCCGCCTACGACGAGACGCTCAACGTCCTCAAGTTCTCCGCCCTGGCCCAGAAGGTTCGTCCCTCGCACGCCTCCAGAACCCCCCCCCCCCTAAAGGCCGCCGTTTACCATCCATCAAGTAGGCTGGGAGACGCGATATCGATAGGGTATCAATGTATTCACTGTTGATTTATGTGCTGTGTGCGTTCAATGACGTGAGCCGCTGTGTGGCGCAACATAACCACTGATGAGGTATCGTTGACCAATCACAGGCATTTGTGCATTGGGGCGGTACGTGAGCTGCTTCGGCTGAGCCACTGTGGTGGCCCAATGCGGCGATTCAGAGCCCAAACACACCACAGGCTACAGAGCGCTGCTCTCACTCTCCCCGTCTCTATCTACCTCGTTCTCTCTATTTCACTCTGTCCCTCGCTCGCTAACTATCTCTTTACATCTGTGTCTCTCTCTCTCTCTCTCTCTCTCTCTCTCTGTCTCTGTCTCTGTCTCTGTCTCTCTCTCTTTGTCTCTCTGTCTCTCTCTCTCTTTCTGTCCGTCCATGTCTCTCTCTCTCTCTCTGTCTCTGTCTCTGTCTCTCTCTCTCTCTCTCTGTCTCTCTCTCTCTCTCTGTCCGTCCATGTCTCTCTCTCTCTCTGTCTCTCTCTCTCTCTCTCTGTCCGTCCATGTCTCTCTCTCTCTCTCTCTCTCTCTCTCTCTCTGTCCGTCCATGTCTCTCTCTCTCTCTCTCTCTCTCTCTCTCTCTCTCTCTCTGTCCGTCCATGTCTCTCTCTCTCTCTCTCTGTCTCTCTCTCTCTTGCTGTCCGTCCATGTCTCTCTCTCTCTCTGTCTCTCTCTCTCTTGCTGTCCGTCGATGTCTCTCTCTCTCTGTCCCCCTCTGCGTAGGTGGTGGTGCTGACCTCGCGGCCCGTGCTGCCCCCTGTGGCCCCCAAGAGGACCGCCAGGGAGCTGTCCATGATCATCAACCAGGCCGTTTGTCCCAGCAAACGGGGACGGCAGAGCTCCATGGTCGCCTGGGAGACGACTCTAGAGGATGTGGTGGAGGAAGATGATGATGAGGATGACGATACTGACGAGGACGAGGACGAGGACGAGGACGAGGAGTGTATGGATGAGGAGACTGTGCTCGAAGCAGGCCCCGAGGAGGTGAGTGTCTGTCTGTCGGTCTGTCTCTATCTGTTCGTTCCCAAAATTGACTTTTAGGCCCAATCCCATTTCTAACCCTTACCCCTCCCCCTTGTTTTGAAGGGGAAGGGGTAAGGGGTAGAAAGGGTAAAAGAACATGTAGGGTGACGTTTTGTCTATTTTTCCACCATGGCAGTTAAAAGGACAGCCTTCTAAGGCCCAATCCCATTTCTACCCCTTACCCCTTACCCTACCCCTTACGCCTTCCCCTTACCCCTTCAAAACAAGGGGGAGGGATAAGGGGTAGAAATGGGATTGGGCCTTAGAAGGCTGTCCTTTTAACTGCCATGGTGGAAAAATAGACAAAACGTCACCCTACATGTTCTTTTACCCGCCAAACCTATCCGTCACAGGCTTCACAGTCCCCTAGCACACCACATGTTTCAATAAACTGATCATGTGTATTTTGCATGATACACAGGTCACGTTAGTTGCATGTATGTATGGTCTAATGTGTCCCAGGGCGGCTGGCGGGCGGCTCTAGAGCTGCAGATCAGAGAGGAGGTCAGCGCTGAGTTCATGGAGCTCTTTGAACGCATGGAGAAGGACTACAGGTGCTTATCCTACTATTCTACTACCACTAGTACCACACTACTACTCCTATATACATACTATATTATTACTGTACTTTATTACTGTATATAACTACTACTATACTATACTGCTCGTCTATACTCCTACTACACTACTACTCCTATCTAACTACTATATTATTACTGTACTTTACTATATAACTACTACTATACTATACTGCTCGTCTATACTCCTACTACACTACTACTCCTATATACATACTATATTATTACTGTACTTTACTATATAACTACTACTATACTATACTGCTCGTCTATACTCCTACTACACTACTACTACTATATACATACTATATTATTACTGTACTTTACTATATAACTACTACTATACTATACTGCTCGTCTATACTCCTACTACTACTATATACATACTATATTATTACTGTACTTTACTATATATCTACTACTATATCACTTCTATACTATACTGCTCGTCTATACTCCTACTACACTACTACTCCTATCTAACTACTATATTATTACTGTACTTTAGGGCTGGGCGATTAATCGAATTTTGATCACGATTTCGATTTTAGCGTCAAGCGATCACAACATTAACATAATCGAGTATTTCGATTATTAATATTTTTTTATAAATGTTTTATAGAAAGGGCAGAACAGCCGGGTACATATCTCTAATTCATTTTAGATTGGAACGTTTTCTTCTTGACCATTTTGTGTATTTTTTAAGGCGAAATTTCAAAGTTCTCGGTTACAAAGTTTCTTTGGGAGAGTCATGCTGAATTAATACAACATGTTTTCAAACTCAAAAAATAATTGTTTCAATAATCGTGATTACAATATTGACCAAAATAATCGTGATTATGATTTTTCCCATAATCAAGCAGCCCTACTGTACTTTACTATCTTACCACTACTATACTATACTGCTCGAATCTATACTACCAGTGTGACATTTATTAATATTCTCCAGTGAACGCTTGGTGAGAGAGAGGGAGATTCTGGAGGAGAGAGCAGAGAACAGAATGGAAATCATGAAGACCCTCGTCAGCAAGACTTCCTGTTTGTCTGCCACTAACGAGGTACTGTCTGTGTGTGCTACTTCATGTCTGTCTCACCCTTCATCTGTTACTAAGGTACTGTGATAAGTGTTAGATTTCAGCTTATTTCTAAACTGTTCGTATAGACTCTGCGTTGTGTATTTTTCGTCGTCGTAGTAATTCTTGAAGTCGAAATCAAAGCAACTTGATAGGTTGGATAAGAGGGTTGAATAGAAGGTTTATTCCAGGATGTAATACAGCGAGATACAGACTTAGGTTGAATAATCTATAGTGGACGCGGTTGAGGAGCAGTTTCGAGACGTGTTCCTTGGCTGTCGATCCCTCTTCTCACCAAACCAAATGGAACCAAATTAAATTAAAGAAAACGTGAATAACGAGAACAGAAACACTCTCCCCCTTGATGAGGTATATGGCCCTGGCTTTGTCCCAGACGACTGGGTTGGTTCATCCTTGTTGGGACATCTCAAATGGCGGAATGTTGGAAATAACACCTTGTATCAGTGTGAGAGGCACTGGCCTGTTCCTAGACTAGAAATGTGAACACAGAGAGACACTATGTACACCATCATTCTACATCCCTCCCTCTTGATCATTTGCACTGCAATTTGCAGTGGCTTGCATGTGTCCACGATGTCTTCTTAGCTACACGAACAGCGGATCGAGTCACTAATAGAATTTGGTATGGCCCCTCATATTTGGCCTCTAACGCTAGTTGTTTTGGTTTGTGGATCATAACCCATTGCCCTGGCACTAACGAGCCCAAGCTGCATTGACCTGGTTTGATGTCACCTGGAGAGTGTCTGTCTGTCTGTCTGTCTGTCTGTCTGTCTGTCTGTCTGTCTGTCTGTCTGCTACTTCATGTTTGTGTCTGTCTGTCTAACTGTCTGCCACTAACGAGGTCACCTCTGTCTGTCTGCTCAAAGGGTGCTACTGAGCCAACCCAGCACATATCTGTCTCCTAGCAACACACCTTTTCACCTAGCAACACACTCTGTCTCCGAGCAACACACCATGGCCCTCATAGCAACACAAGTCTTTGTAACACGTTAAATCTGACGTTATGATGTGTAATATGATGTTAAAGGATTGACTGTAGCGCATAATGTGTGTCGTTACAGGAGGAGGGTCGAGAGGCGCTGGAGCAGGTGGTCACCATGATAACAGCAGACCTCCTGAAGATCAAGAGAGATGCTGAGGAGGCACACACCTGTCTCACTGACAACACAGGTACACAAACACACACCTGTCTCACTGACAACACGGGTACACAAACACACACCTGTCTCACTGACAACACAGGTACACAAACACACACCTGTCTCACTGACAACACGGGTACACAAACACACACCTGTCTCACTGACAACACAGGTACACAAACACTCACCTGTCTCACTGACGACACACACACACACACACCTGTCTCACTGACAACACAGGTACACACACACTCACCTGTCTCACTGACAACACAGGTACACAAACACACACCTGTCTCACTGACAACACAGGTACACACACACTCACCTGTCTCACTGACAACACAGGTACACAAACACACACCTGTCTCACTGACAACACGGGAACACAAACACACACCTGTCTCACTGACAACACAGGTACACAAACACACACCTGTCTCACTGACAACACGGGTACACAAACACTCACCTGTCTCACTGACAACACGGGTACACAAACACTCACCTGTCTCACTGACAACACGGGTACACAAACACTCACATGTCTCACTGACAACACAGGTACACAAACACACACCTGTCTCACTGACAACACAGGTACACAAACACTCACCTGTCTCACTGACAACACAGGTACACAAACACTCACCTGTCTCACTGACAACACAGGTACACAAACACACACCTGTCTTAATGACAACACGGGAACACAAACACACACCTGTCTCACTGACAACACGGGTACACAGACACTCATCTGTCTCACTGACAACACAAACACACACCTGTCTCACTGACAACACGGGTACACAAACACTCACCTGTCTCACTGACAACACAGGTACACAAACACACACCTGTCTCACTGACAACACGGGTAAACAAACACTCACCTGTCTCACTGACAACACGGGTACACAAACACTCACCTGTCTCACTGACAACACAGGTACACAAACACACACCTGTCTCACTGACAACACGGGTACACAAACACTCACCTGTCTCACTGACAACACGGGTACACAAACACACACCTGTCTCACTGACAACACACACCTGTCTCACTGACAACACAGGTACACACAAGCACTCACCTGTCTCACTGACAACACAGGTACACAAACACTCACCTGTCTCACTGACAACACAGGTACACACAAACACTCAACTGTCTCACTGACAACACACACCTGTCTCACTGACAACACAGGTACACACAAACACTCACCTGTCTCACTGACAACACACACACCTGTCTCACTGACAACACAGGTACACAAACACTCACCTGTCTCACTGACAACACGGGTACACAAACACTCACCTGTCTCACTGACAACACGGGTACACAAACACACACCTGTCTCACTGACAACACGGGTACACAAACACACACCTGTCTCACTGACAACACGGGTACACAAACACACACCTGTCTCACTGACAACACGGGTACACAAACACTCACCTGTCTCACTGACAACACGGGTACACAAACACTCACCTGTCTCACTGACAACACGGGTACACAAACACTCACCTGTCTCACTGACAACACGGGTACACAAACACTCACCTGTCTCACTGACAACACGGGTACACAAACACTCACCTGTCTCACTGACAACACGGGTACACAAACACACACCTGTCTCACTGACAACACGGGTACACACACACACACCTGTCTCACAGACAACACAGGTACACACACACTCACCTGTCTCACTGACAACACAAACACACACCTGTCTCACTGACACTGGATACACAAACCTGTCTCACTGACAACACGGGTACACAAACACACACCTGTCTCACTGACACGAGATACACAAACACACACCTGTCTCACTCACTCAATCACTCACTCTCCAGGCACACACACCCCTGCCTCAAGTTTGTGTGTGTATGTGTGGCGACCTATATAATATCAACCGGTGTATTAGTACATGTGACCTCGTTTCATAAGGTGTTCCTAATGCACAAGAAGCTTGAGCCCAGCACAACGAAGGAAGGATGGGGGATTTGACCCTATTGGTTTGACAGACTGATGACGATCTGACCAATCACAACCTTAATCATGTTCTGCCTGCAGAGCTGGAGACGCTGCGATTGGACCAGCAGAGATCACATGATGAGCTGGAGACGCTGCGATTGGAGCAGCAGAGTTCACATGATCAGCTGAAGGCGACTCGGGAGGTACTCATCTTATTCTTCCGCTACCAGTACTATTTGCATGCAAGTAGTTTCACTATGAGTACTACTACTGCACAATTTATACGTGTGTGTGTGTGTGTGTGTGTGTGTGTGTGTGTGTGTGTGTGTGTGTGTGTGTGTGTGTGTGTGTGTGTGTGTGTGTGTGTGTGTGTGTGTGTGTGTGTGTGTGTGTGTGTGTGTGTGTGTGTGTAGAGGCTGTCAGATCTGATGGAGGCATGTCAACAGAAAGATGACATCATCAGCAAGCTGCAGGTCTCCATGGAGACGGCCGACACACAGGTAAATACGTTTTATTAGTCATGTTTCAGGGAACCTTTAATAAGGTTTAAGTTGAAATGTCCTAATGTTACTTTTGTGTTTTAGCTCACCAGGTTACAGCTCCAGATCAGGGAGAAGACTGACGCTGAAGCTGGCCTATCAACGCTATTAGAAGACGCAAAGAGCCGCCTCCAAATCCTGGACCTCCAATTGGAGGAGAAGAGCCAGAGCGTCGACCTTCTCACCCAGGAAGCAGATGTCTTGCGACAGGAAACGACTCGGGTAGCTGGCCGCTGCAAATTCACCTTGTTGGCCCCACCGCCTGTAACGAAATATAAATCTGTTCATTAGTTACTTTACCACTACATCTTACACACTGTGGTGGCTAGCTGTGGTGGCTAGCTGTGGTGGCTAGCTGTGGTACCTAGCTGCGAGGGCTAGGGGTGACGAAGGGCTGTCTGTTTTACAGAGGCGTGAAGAGAAAGAGGAGGGTGCCTCTGTCTTCCACGCGGCTGTGGAGGAGATGAGGAGGGAGGGCCAGGACGCTGTCGAGAAGTCGGCCCAGAAGAGGCAGCACATCGCCCAGCTACAGGAGGAGATGGACCAGCTCAGAGACTTGCTGACCAGCAGGTACGTCACCGTGCTTACCCTTAGCCCTTAGCCCTTAACTCGTATCCCTAACCCTAAGGGCACTGATATACTAAAACTAAATCAAAATTGGATTTTTCCGCACAGAAGAAATGGTAGATTCTGGGTACCAAATCAAAATGCCACATTGGACTTCTATTGCCACAGTGTTTAGGGAACTCTAGTCAAACCGTTCCCACAGATCTTCCAATTGAGCGATTGCTGCCCACAATTGTTTTTCTATGCCAAAAGACAATTCCCTCTGCCCTACCCCAAATGAAACCCTTTCGCCTCTACCCCTCTCCTTATCATTCCTCTCTCCTCCACCGCCCCTCCCTCAGTCAGAAGGAGTGTGTCCAGCTCAGGGACGACCTAGCCAATCAGAAAGAGGGGTCCCTCGATCTGCGTCAAACCTGGCAGACGGACAAAAGGCTCCTGCAGCAGCAAGCAGAGGGCCTCACGGTGCAGCTGAAGGCCTCTGAGGAGAGCTGCGCGAAGGGGACCATCGCGGAAGAGCGACTCGCTGAAAGTGAGAGCCAGTGCGCAGCTCTGCAACAGAGGCTCAGGGAGAAGGACCTCGCAGATGAGGAGAGGAAAGCGCAAGATGAGGGAGAGAAAGAAGGTAAAAATATAAACCTCAAGTGGATGAATCCTGTGTGATTTTTGATCTGCGCTTAACACGTGTGTGTGTGTGTGTGTGTGTGTGTGTGTGTGTGTGTGTGTGTGTGTGTGTGTGTGTGTGTGTGTGTGTGTGTGTGTGTGTGTGTGTGTGTGTGTGTGTGTGTGTGTGTGTGTCAGAGTTGCGGCTGGCTCTCTCGTCTCTTCAGGAAAGGCTAACGGAAAGCCCGACGGAAACAAGCAGTTCAGGTAACTGACTTCCAACCACTACTAGAAAACAACGACCTATGTTTATAGATGTTACATGATTACATTCCACATGACTATAGAGCTCGAGTCCTTCTCTCTGCAGAGACAAACACTCACACGAGCGAGGAGGAGGAGGAGGAGGAGAGAGGAGTGGAGGAGGTGAGAGGGGGAGTGGAGGAGGTGGTGAGCAGAGAGGAGGAGGAGGAGGAGGTGAGGAGAGAGGAAGAGGAGGAGGAGGAGGTGGTGGCGGTGGGGGAGGGGAGGGGAGGAGAGGAGAGGAAGGCCACTGTGGTTGAGGAGTTGAAGGAAGAACTGCAGCGTTTCCACCAGAGGAAGGAGGAGGACAGGAGGCGGGCCGAGTTTGAGGCGGTGAAGAGGGAGATGGAGAGGCTGCAGAGGAGCGAGAAGGAGCAGAAGGTGACTGAACACAAACAAAGACATTTCTACAAAAATCAAACAAACCACTTGTTTGTATTTAGTATCACACAAACCTACTCACGCTTCACACGCGGCGTTGTGTTGCGGCTTGTGTTGTGGCAGCGAGTGGTAGTCTTGATTGGATGTTTTAAACATGGCCGTCCATCTGCTCTCTTCAAGCATCCCAACACCAGAAGCTGTCGCAAGAGGAAGAGTGAGGTGAGTCTCTGTCTATGAAGGGGTGAGGGCCGTATGAAGGGGTGAGGGCCGTATGAAGGGGTGAGGGCCGTATGAAGGGATGAGAATTATGTTGTTGATGAAGGGAAGAGAGCTCTTGTTTTGTGAGGGGACGAAGTGGTTGGTGTCTCCCCTTGTTGTGTTGTGTTGTTGTTACCATGACGACTCATCCTCTCCTCCTTCTTCAAGGCTCACCCCAGCACCAGGAACCTACGCAGGAGGAGGGTCCAGGTAGGGCTCTGTGAAGGGGTGAGGCCTCTCTATGAAGGGGTGAGGCCTCTGCTCTATGAAGGGGTGAGGCCTCTGCTCTATGAAGGGGTGAGGCTCTATGAAGGGGTGAGGGCTCTCTATGAAGGGGTGAGGCTCTGCTCTATGAAGGGATGAGGCTCTATGAGGGGGTGAGGCTCTGCTCTATGAAGGGATGAGGCTCTATGAAGGGGTGAGGCTCTATGAAGGGGTGAGGGCTCTCTATGAAGGGGTGAGGCTCTATGAAGGGGTGAGGGCTCTCTATGAGGGGGTGAGGCCTCTGCTCTATGAAGGGATGAGGCCTCTGCTCTATGAAGGGGTGAGGGCTCTGCTCTATGAAGGGGTGAGGCCTCTGCTCTATGAAGGGGTGAGGCTCTGCTCTATGAAGGGGTGAGGCCTCTCTAAGAAGGGGTGAGGCTCTGCTCTATGAAGGGGTGAGGCCTCTGTTCTCTATGAAGGGGTGAGGCCTCTGAATGGGTGAGGGCTCTGCTCTATGAAGGGGTGAGGGCTCTGTTCTCTATGAAGGGGTGAGGGCTCTGTTCTCTATGAAGGGGTGAGGCCTCTGAATGGGTGAGGGCTCTGTTCTCTATGAAGGGGTGAGGGCTCTGTTCTCTATGAAGGGGTGAGGGCTCTGTTCTCTATGAATGGGTGAGGGCTCTGTTCTCTATGAAGGGGTGAGGGCTCTGAATGGGTGAGGGCTCTGCTCTATGAAGGGGTGAGGCCTCTGAATGGGTGAGGGCTCTGCTCTATGAAGGGGTGAATTATATAATTGTATTGTTTGTTTTTTAAGGAGCCGCAGGAAAATGACACGAAGAGAAACGGAGTGAAGGTAAATAATACTACCATACATACTGACACGATACTGCAGTACAGACAGAAACAATACTACACTACTGACACTATACTGCAGTACATACTGACACTATACTGCAGTACAGACAAACAATACTACACTCCATACTGACACTATACTACAGTACGTACTGAAACTACTTTCTAGTACGGCTAGTACTAATACTGTACCACTGTCGTTCTAGATACCACTAGTTACTGTTATACAATTGTACTATGTTAATACTATGTACTTTGTAGTATTTTACAGCTATACTATGTTAATACCACAGTTGTACTATTTAGTATTATACAGTTGTACTACAGTAATACTAGGTAGTATTAGACAGTAGTAATGTGTTACTACAGTATTACTAGGTAGTATTAGACCGTAGTACTATGGTAATACTAGGTAGTACTACAGCAGTGTTTTGTTTCTGCAGGCGCCAGATGGAACGCTCCAGAGGATCCTGAACTCCCCCTCAATCCTGAGCTCCACAGGTAGAGTGTGTGTGTGTGTGTGTGTGTGTGTGTGTGTGTGTGTGTGTGTGTGTGTGTGTGTGTGTGTGTGTGTGTGTGTGTGTGTGTGTGTGTGTGTGTGTGTGTGTGTGTGTGTGTGTGTGTGTGTGTGTGTGTGTGTGCGTGCGCGCGTGCGCGTTCTGAGGAGAGATTGATCTTTGACCTCTGCCCTGAGCAGCGAAGAGCATCCTGAACCTGGTGGTCAATCGCTCGGGAGAGAAAGAGGCGGTTGTCGTGGAAACAAAGCAAAAACGAGGACGGAAAAGACTCTTCAAGAAAGACATCTCCTCTCCCCTGCTCACCCTCACACCACACACGGTACTATAGTTCTACTTCACTACTATTGTAGTACTATTATAATATATAAATCTCCTCAACATGCTGCTATTAGTACAATGGTTAAATAAAATGACATGCTATTATTGCAACCTCACCACATTTTGCAAAGCATTGCGTAGCCGTGTTGCTTATATGCACCTCAAATCAAGGCGTTTTAACCCCCTAGTGTACATTTGGTGTAATGACACCTTATAGCTTGCGGAAACGCAAATAATGATATCTGTTGGCAACATTGTTGCGTTGTGTTTGCGTGCCAACTATTCGATCAAATCACCAAGGAAGCATTTTGATGCCTTTAGGGTCAGTTATTATTATGGTACAGCAATCATAGAAACATAATATTATAATGTTACCGCTATTATAATGCATTAAGTGACTTTGTTCTTGCAGACTATGGAAGGATCGGCATAAAAAGAACGCAGCGACACGAAGAGACTGCTGTGACCCTACAGGCGGGCCGTCACTGTTTCTTTCATATCATTATTGTTATATAAATTGTTTAGACAAAAACATATTTTTTCTTTTGCATTGTTTTACCTTGTTTACTAAAATAAAACGTTGAATGCCTAATCGGTGATAGAAATGCCTTATCTTCAGTCGAAAACTTCAAACAATGATAGTGGGCATGTTCTAGCTGCGTGTGTGCGTGTGTGTGGAGTAGTGTGTTAACTGATAAGCAACCTTGATCCGTTGAGCAACATAGCAGAGCTCAGGGACAGGTTTAGCGGGATTACATCTGCGGAGACGGGATTTAATGAGATCAAGCAGTGATACGCCGCTACCCTATTACCGGGTTATAATGAAACTACCCTCCGCAGATATTAACCATAGTTGGGAGATCCTTAAGGGAGCTGCATATACCGGGGGAAAAAATAAGATTTATGTAGTGTGGAAAAAAGATTAGGGTAAAAATAATTTTGCGTTGTGGAAAAATAACTACATGGCTCCGGAAAAAAGGTGCGATGTGAAAAAAATTATCTTGGGGTGTGAAAAAAAGAAGATGGGTGAAAAATAAATGTTTTCTCAGATACTTATCTCGTGAAGTTTTAAAAATCAAATCAGTGTTAGGTTACAGTTTAACTAAAGTTACCCACCGCCAATATGTAGCCACAGAATACAACTGTTTTTAAAAGAAACCTTAAGACTTATCTTTTTAAAAAAGCCTTTTGCTAATTTCTCTTTTACTGTAGGCCTATATGTATTATATGTTTTAACAACCCTTTTTTTCTCTCTTAAACTCTGTAGCACTTTGAGATTTTCAACCCTAACCCTGCTCTACAAATGCAATTTATTATTATTATTATTAATATGAAATACCGACCATATAAGTTAAAACCCCATGCCACAAATAATGTATACAATTCAAACCATAAGCATCCGTTTTTATGGATTGATTACTATATTTCTATACATGGTTTGATAGTTAATAATAATAATAGCGTTCTTCGAGAAAGACTAAAGTATGAATTAATGCCAGATTACTGCGCGTTTTTTCGGGGGAAGAAGCGCTGAGAAGCAGGTGCCCGTGACGTCAGCGAGTGGCAGGAAGTAGGAAGCCGTCTAAGAGAGGGGGGCTTGGGAGGTTGGGGGGTGTATATATAAATAATTATGTATTTTATCTATGTAAATTACACACAAGCTATGGTCGCGCTGACTGCAGCGTTTATTACTTGTCGTTAGCGATTGTGTAAAAAACGGTCACGTAAAATTCAGCATCAGGTTTGTCGGGAACGAGCCTGTTGGGAACGCTCCTTATTGTTCCGGTTCTCCGGGCCTGCGTTGAGACATGGCCGACAACGGACGGTCCCCCGAACAGAAGAGACCGTGTCACCATGTCCCTCAACCCGGGGATGTTAACGGTTCTACCGTGGACACGGGCTGCGGCACCGTGGACTCGGGCTGCGGCACCGGGGACTCGGGCTCTAGCGGCGCCGGTGGAAGCCGAAGCAGCAGCGAATGTTTTGATGAGGAGGAGCCGAAACTGAGCAGAGTCCGGCGGAGGACAGACTCCTGCAGGAAGAACAGACCACGTAAGTTTATTATTTATATAAATGCAATATAGCTGTATTGGTCTTGTTAATTTATATATATTTAATGATTGTGTGTACATGCATACATAAATATATACAAAAATAACATAAATAGTATGTTGTGTGTGTATATGTATCTTTATTTTATAAATAGGATCACATTTGATTTATTGCGGGTTTTTTTGTCGCCGGCACAGAATGAAGTAATGTTCTCTGTGTCAGAGTGCACATTCCAGGACACCTTTATCACTCAGCCGATCATTGACAGATATGTCATCTGTTCTCTCTCTCTCTCTCTCTCTCTCTCTCTCTCTCTCTCTCTCTCTCTCTCTCTCTCTCTCTCTCTCTCTCTCTCTCTCTCTCTCTCTCTCGCGCCCTCTGTCTCTGTGTGTTGTATGGATCCTTGTTAAGCTTCCCATTTGCTGGCTGAGAGACGTCAGCTGTCTGCTGACGGAGCAAACAGCCAATCAGCAGTAGGGGGAGCGGGACCAACTGCACAACATAGATCAACTACAACAGTATAGTTCCCCAACGATAGTTATGTTGTTATACTGGTTCTGTGATCGTAAGGGGAGCCTTCTAGGCGTTGCCTTATTTGCACTGTCGTGCAAATAAGCAACTGCACAACATAGATCAACAACAACAGTATAGTTCCCCGACGATAATTATGTTGTTATACTGGTTCTGTGATCGTAAGGGGAGCCTTCTAGGCGTTGTCTTATTTTCGTGCCCTGAAAACATCCGACAATGTACCAATCAGAGTGGGCCCCGTGCACATCTCCCACTGCAACACAGAGCACCTTATCGCCTTACGGGCAAAGGTGGAGCTGAGCAAACGTTACCCTGCTGGACTCAAGTCTCAGGGCACATCGGACTCAATAAGCTGAGAATGTGCAAAACACAACAGCTACAATAAAACCTCTGCATTCCTAAGAACACGCAGGGCAGTGATCCAGGGAGCGGAGCGAGTCGGTGACCTCTGGCTCAACCCGCTTCGAGAATCGATATTTGTTGTACAACATGCGGTGTAATACGTGTAAGTACTCTCGGTAAACTACAAGTACTCGCACAACGAATGAGATCTCTGCGTTTGACCCGTCCCTGCGTGGAACAGTGGGGCAGGGCCGCCACAGGGAGGCGCTCTAGAACCAACTCCCGGTCCACGGAGTATTATCCCTCAGTGTTTCTATCGGTGTGAGAGGAAGCCGAAGCAACCGGAGGAGAACCACAGGAACATGGGGCGATGGGGCGAACGTACAGACTCCAAAGGGAGAGGCGGAGGGTCTTCGAACCCAGGACCTTCTCGCCTTGAGGCAGCAGGGCCTGACCCCTGTAGCACTGTGCCTAAGTATAATTTGACGTGCATTATTTACCTCTGTTCCTCTTTTCCCTTCTTCCCAGCGTTCCCGTGGTTCGGGATGGACATCGGAGGAACTCTGGTGAAGCTGGTCTACTTTGAGCCGGTCGACGTCACTGCTGAAGAAGAACAGGAGGAAGTGGACAACCTGAAGTCCATCCGGAAGTACCTGACCTCCAATGTAGCCTACGGTAAGAAATGTATATATGGAGGGAGGGGGAGGGAGGGAGAGAGAGGGAGAGAGAGAGAGGGAGAGAGAGAGGGAGGCAGAGAGGGAGGGAGGGAGGGAGGGAGGCAGAGAGGGAGAGAGGGAGAGAGAGAGGGAGAGGGAGAGAGAGAGAGAGAGGGAAAGAGGGAGAGAGAGAGGGAGAGGGAGAGGGAGAGAGAGAGAGGGAGGGAGGGAGGGAGGGAGGCAGAGAGGGAGAGAGAGAGAGAGATGTGTGTACTGCCAAGTGATATGAGTCCTCTGACGGTCATGAAGGGGCCCAGAGGGGTATAAAGAGCGCTGGACCCCCTAAAGAAAGAGAGCGAGGCCGAGGGGACGGCCCAAAGACCCAGGCCAAGCTGCTCCATTATTCCATTTCATTCTGCTAATCCCTCTCATAAAACAGTTTGTGTATATATATATATGACAGACAGGTGGTCAGCCCATAACAGTCTCATAGACACGCCTCCTTGTAATGTTTGGTCTCCTAGGCGACTCGGGCATCAGGGACGTGCACCTGGAGCTCCGGAAGCTGACCATATGTGGGCGGACAGGAAACCTCCACTTCATCCGCTTCCCCACTCAGGACATGCTGGGGTTCATCCAGATGGGACAGGACAAGAACTTCTCCTCCCTGCACACCTCCCTGTGTGCCACTGGGGGCGGGGCCTTCAAGTTCGAACAGGACTTTGCAACGGTGAGTACCTCCCTCCCTGTTCTTCTGACTATCTGTCCGTCCGTCTCCCCTACCCGTCTACCCCTCTCTGACTACCTGTCTGTCTCTCTGTCTGTGCACTCGTCTGTCATTCTACCCATCTTTCAGACTACCTCCCTGACAGGTCTGACTACCTGTCTCCTCATCTGTCTGTGTCTGTCTCTCTGATTACCCGTCTCTCTGACTACCTGTCTCCTCATCTGTCTGTGTCTGTCTCTCTGATTACCCGTCTCTCTGACCACCTGTGATGGCAGGTCTAAAGTCGTTTAAGCTAGATGACCTGGACTGTCTCTCTGACTACCTGTCTATCTATCTACTCGTCTCTAAGTCTACCGGCCTCTCTGACTACCTGTCTCCTCATCTGTCGGTGTCTGTCTCTCTGATTACCCGTCTCTCTGACTACCTGTCTGTGTGCAGATGGCAGGTCTAAAGTTGTTTAAGCTAGATGAGCGTGACTGTCTCTCTGACTACCTGTCTGTGTGCAGATGGCAGGTCTGGAGCTCTGTAAGCTAGATGAGCTGGACTGTCTGATCCGGGGGCTTCTCTACGTGGACAGCGTGGGCTTCAACGGTCTCCCCGAGTGCTTCTACTTCCAAAACCCCTCAGACCCGGACCACAGCACCAAGCACAGCTGTAGCCTGGACAACCCCTTCCCCATGCTGCTGGTTAACATCGGTACTACCCCCGCACTACTAACCCTTTACTACAGCCCACACTACTAACCCTGTACTACAGCCTACACTACTAACCCTTTACTACAGCCTACACTACTAACCCTTTACTACAGCCCACACTACTAACCCTTTACTACAGCCCTCACTACTAACCCTTTACTACAGCCCACACTACTAACCCTTTACTACAGCCTACACTACTAACCCTTTACTACAGCCCACACTACTAACCCTTTACTACAGCCTACACTACTAACCCTTTACTACAGCCTACACTACTAACCCTTTACTACTGCCCACACTACTAACCCTGTACTACAGCCTACACTACTAACCCTTACTATAGTGTACACTACTAACCCTTTACTACAGTCTCCACTACTAACCCTTTACTGCAGCCTTCACTACTAACCCTTTCCTACAGCCTACACTACTAACCCTTTACTGCAGCCTTCACTACTAACCCTTTCCTACAGCCTACACTACTAACCCTTTACTACAGCCTACACTACTAACCCTTTACTACAGCCTACACTACTAACCCTTTACTACAGCCTACACTGCTAACCCTTACTATATTATACACTCCTAACCCTAAACTTAACTACAGACTACACTACTAACCCTTTACTACAGTACACTAGTACTAACCCTTTACTAGTCTCCACTACTAACCCTTTACTACAGTCTACACTACTAACCCTTTACTACAGTCTACACTACTAACCCTTAACTAGAGTCTACACTACTAACCCTTTACTACAGCCTGCACTACTAACCCTTTACTACAGCCTACACTATTAACCCTTAACTACAGTCTACACTACTAACCCCTAACTACAGCCTACACTACTAACTTGTAAACGTGACTGCTTGTTGTTCAGGTTCCGGGGTGTCCATCCTTGCTGTTTACTCTAAGGACCACTACAAACGAGTTACGGGGACCAGGTATGACCTATACTCTCTGCTGATTGGCTGAGCTAGGGCGCGGGGAGTTTCCCGGGCTGTGTTCTGATTGGATGTGTGTGTAGTCTAGGGGGCGGGACCTTCCTGGGGCTGTGCTCTCTGCTGACTGGCTGCCAGAGCTTCGAGGAGGCGCTGGAGATGGCGGCTAAAGGGGACTCCACCAACGCCGACAAACTGGTACGAGACATCTACGGAGGGGACTACGAGCGCTTCGGCCTGCAGGGAGCCGCCGTCGCCTCCAGGTCAGACACGCACGCACGCACGCGCACACGCACGCGCACACACGCACGCACGCACGCACGCACACACACACATGGACGTAGCATCTGTGTCATGTAAAAGGTTGACGTAGCATCTGTGACGGCACCCATTGGTTGAACGGTTTTGACGGTGTACAATTGTCGAGGCAGACACCTCTGCGTCACGAAAAGACTGTCACCTGCATTCGGAAAATAATGGAACAATACTGTAGTGTTTTGTGGAGGCTTTGTACTCCGTTTTCTCTACATCGCAATTTTACGAACAGACAAAATGCTTCTGATCTCACATTGATGGTCATATAAGACAGATACCTCATGCAAAAGTGTGAAAGGGTTTTGGTTCAATTTCTATTTAATTCCTATTTCATTAGACAACACGGTGAAATAGGTCTTCTCAATGCATAACATGGAGATGAGCTAGCCACTAAGCGCCTCACCGAATGAGGACAAAATGTGATGGCTTTGTGTTGCAGGAATTAAATCACATCTTTCTTTTGAAATAAAACAACCTATAGTTAGAGGAACCACATGTTAGTCGCTTCTACGTGGGCTTCACAAACTGGCGGTCTAGCTGAGCATGAATCGAATGTGTTGTAGTTTGAGGATGTCATGTGTTGTGGTATAATTATGTCATGTGTTGAAGTTTATTGATGTCATGTTGCAGTTTTGGTCACATGATGTGCAAGGAGAAGAGGGAAAGCGTCAGTAAAGAGGACCTGGCCAGAGCGACGTTGGTCACCATCACCAACAACATAGGATCTATTGCACGCATGTGTGCAGTCAACGAGGTACAAACACTCACTCACTCACTCACTCACTCACTCACTCACTCACTCACTCACTCACTCACTCACTCACTCACTCACTCACTCACTCACTCACTCACTCACTCACTCACTCACTCACTCACTCACTCACTCACTCACTCACTCACTCACTCACTCACTCACTCACTCACTCACTCACTCACTCACTCACTCACTCACTCACTCACTCACTCACTCACTCACTCACTCACTCACTCACTCACTCACTCACTCACTCACTCACTCACTCACTCACTCACTCACTCACTCACTCACTCACTCACTCACTCACTCACTCACTCACTCACTCACTCACTCACTCACTCACTCACTCACTCACTCACTCACTCACTCACTCACTCACTCACTCACTCACTCACTCACTCACTCACTCACTCACTCACTCACTCACTCACTCACTCACTCACTCACTCACTCACTCACTCACTCACTCACTCACTCACTCACTCACTCACTCACTCACTCACATACTCACATACTCACTCGTCCTATTGGCTGTGAGGAGGCTTGAGATGTCTCTGGAACTTGATTGGATTCCAACTGTGGCAAATTGAACTGATTGGACACGATATGAAAAAGCAATACCCAGTTACAGTTTTTGATTTAATTTAAACATTTCGAGAGACATATCCAGAGATACGTATATATTACATAAACAAATGTTTCGATTGACATTATTTGGCCGCTAATCATTTCTATTTGTGGCTGTTTTATCCAGAAAATCGAACGTGTGGTGTTTGTTGGAAACTTCCTGAGGATCAACACGGTGTCCACCAAGCTGCTGTCCTATGCCATGGATTTCTGGTCCAACGGACAACTCCGAGCGCTGTTCCTGGAGCACGAGGTACAAAACCCTTACCCCTAACCCCGCCGCTAACCTCAAGCCTAAGTTAGAGCCCGAACCTAACCCTGTCCTTCACCACGTACTACTGGAACACACCCTCACCCGTACCTTTCCTACCCTTAACCTAACACTAACCATCAAGTTAAAGGGACACCGTGGAGTTTACACATTGTCCATTTACAGGGAGTCCTGCTCATACCGTTGTGGTTAATAATCTGCACCGCAAAAAAAGTTCGAAGATCATTGTCAATTCCAGAATATGTGCAAGACAAATAGAGGGATCGAAATAGCGTTTTTCTCTGACCCACGGTGCAATAAGTAGAAAAGGATCAAATTAGGTAAAGTTAAATAGAATAAGTAATATTTACAATTAATCATTTCTAAATAGTGCAAAATAAGTCAGAATAGTGCCAAGGTAGGCAGAACAAATCGGTAGACATACAATAAAGTAAGAAATTGAATAAATCTCTATTGGCCCAGGACTCGATTCGACCAAGTAAACAATTGACACAGTGAGCAAATATCAATGGAAGGGGATGAGGTCGACGTCATTGAAGTTAGGGTAAAAAAGAAAAGAAAAATGAAAGGTAGTTTAGCGATTTCTCTCTGGCAAACATTCTAAGATAAAAGGTGACTGGCTGGAAAACCCTGGGCAGAGTAATAGCTTATTTATCCTTGCCATACTCCATACACAACATAACCATTACATGTCCAATGAGTTACAGATCCTCTTTTATAACATTGAATGAAGGATAGGCACCAGGGTTATCAAGTTCAGCTCTATCCAACTGACTCTCTCTAATTACTGTATTTTCCCAAATATATACTGCGGATCTATTCTCGATTTTACAAACCAAAGCCGTTGCTGCTGCATATTTTTCAGGACAGATTATCGGTAGATTTCGGTGCCGTTTATAGCGATTTGCGAATTCCAGTGATAAATCATGGTTCCCAATGCCGTCAAGACTTAAGGCCCATATGCTCATTTACATTCACGGTCTACGAGTAAAAGATAACCTAATTTTAGCCTGCCAGTGCCTCATCTACACCTTTCCAAGAAAGCCCGCCATCTCCCTAGAGTGGTAGGCTGAAAAGTCGAGGGAAGAATGATGTAAACCCTTCACCTGCCCCGTGGGGGTAGCTGAAGGGGAGTGAGGACCTGCCCTGTGGGGGTAGCTGAAGGGGAGGGTGGACCTGCCCTGTGGGGGTAGCTGAAGGGGAGTGTGGACCTGCCCTGTGGGGGTAGCTGAAGGGGAGTGTGGACCTGCCCTGTGGGGGTAGCTGAAGGGGAGGGTGGTTGATGGCTTGTTGAAGCAGCCTCCTCTGGTTCACTCTGATTGGACTCTGGGGCTTGGTGCGGCTGTACACCTGTTGCACATGGAGTAATCAGTGTGCACAGGTTAAACCAGCCATCTCATCACACACCCGGGAGATCTCCTGGAAGGCAAGAGCCCCCCCCCCCCCCCCCCCGTCATGTTAATTATCAAACCTTTGCAACAGGTGTGCACCCAGTCCAAACCGAATCGGCCAGGTGAGGCTGCTTAAACCAGCAATAATCCACCCAACCGCCTACATTCCCCTTATTCTTACAGTAACCCTCAACCTAACTCAAACCCTCTTCCATGAACACAAGGTACCGTCTATCTTCTGCCCTTGTCCTAGACATAACCCTTTACCAAACCCTTTATCTAACTCTTCCCCTTCGTGTAGCCCTTACCCAAAGCTACCTTAACAAGCACAAAAACGAGCTTATTGGAAACATCAAAACCACAATGAAACCATTGTGATAGCCATTTAAAATTGCCCCATCATTATGCATATCACTGACATTTATTAGAACCATAACAAGGGGTGTAAAAGTGCCTGTGAAATTATTTATAATATTATTTGTACATACAAGGAAGTGATTTGGAGAGGATGGTGCAATAAAGACATGAAGCAACACACTATCAAGCAAAATATTAAAAAACTAATGTTACCGGGAGAATTGACACTATTAATTAACAATATATACACACTAAGTCATTATTGATTATTCATTATTTACGCTGTGGAAGGCAAAGACAGGGCTGGAGGCTACTAAATGGGTTGGGGTCGTATCATGTAGCCAGGCATACGGTGATACACGATAGGATGGACTCATCAATGGCCCTGTAGAACTTGACCATCTTGATTGTTGACACACAAGACCTGTGTGTTGCAAGACAGCTGTCCTCACATAGGCTGATGGATGAAGTCACAGCCTCTTTGTGTTGATCCAGGCTTCAAAGATCCCAGCCTGTGTTATGAAGGCCGTCACGCAGGACCTCTACTGCTTCTTCGCTGCTCAAATTCTTAGATCTGCGCACGACAGGTCTATAGAGGTTTGGTCTCTGCCTGCCTACTGGGATCACGAGGATAAGAGTGAGTGCAGAGTGTCAGATAGCCCAGGGGAGTGTGTGAGAAGCTTCGGCTGATGGTGACTTAACAGTGATCCAAGGTCAGGCGTTTAATTAACCAGTGTTTCCCCCAGTACTGTGTTGTTAAGGCGGTGTCACGTTAAAATTGTACCGGGGGCGAAAATTGTACCGGCCTACGTCATTGTTTGTTTACATCCTGACAACCTGACAACCTGCCCTGCAACAGACGACGCGATGCAGAAAACATGTTTCCAAACGACGAAATAACATAATACAGATAGCGGATCGCTATCTGAATTATGATAGATAGCGATAACACTTGTTTTTACTTTATATTTGTATTGTATTTAATTGTTTAATCGAAACAATAAAGAAAATTGCCCGCGAAACGGGCGATCGCGTCAAATGACGCGTCAAATCACGTAGGAAGGTTCTTGAACATTCTAGACTATGAAACCTGCTTAAAACACTCAGTTTACTAGCTAAATTCGATTAAACAATTCAATACAATACAAATATAAATTAAAGTAAAAACAAGTGTTTTCTAGCGATCCGTTATCTGTATTATGTTTCAAGAACCCTCCTACGTCATTTGACGCGATCGCCCGTTTCGCGGGCAAAACATTTGTCATTTGACGCGATCGCCCGTTTCGCGGGCAATTTTTTTTATTGTTTCGATTAAACAATTAAATACAATACAAATATAATACAAATATAAATTAAAAACAAGTGTTATCGCTATCTATCATAATACAGATAGCGATCCGCTATCTGTATTATCTTATTTCGTCGTTTGGAAACATTTTTTCTGCATCGCGTCGTCTGTTGCCGGGCAGGTTGTCAGGATGTAAACAAACGATGACGTAGGCCGGTACAATTTTCGCCCCCGGTACAATTTTAACGTGACAGTGGCCGCCTTAACGACAATAGGGCCCCGCCTTGACTACCAATGTATATTAAAAAGAATATATATATATATTTTTTTTAATTATTATGCATTAACAAAGTAGAAAACTCTCGTAGGGAGAGAAAACCTACTTCCATCAGGTGTAAAAAATAAAGATCAATAATGCATCAGTAATACTGTTACAACAATGGTCGTGCCATAAGGCTTTTTGAATGGAATTGAAACGGAGACCCCCCCGCTCCTTGACCACCTTGAAAGAAAGTTACCTTGGAGCCTTGTGCGTGTCAGCCTCTAGGGGGAGGGGGATGTCAACGCCAGCCAATAGAAAGGAAGAGAATTCCCAGAGAGTGTCAAAGGGCGGACAGGTTTGGAGAACCTGGAGAACCTGTCAGTTTTAAACGTTTTGCACCAGCCAGCCTTCATTCGAACACCAACCGTAAGTCCTTTGTTTTGAAACAAAGTTCCGGTTTGCGTGTAGGAGCCGAAAGCTGGGCAGTGCTCGAGAGGAATTTGGTTTGGATGCCCCATCTCACACTCCGTGAAACACAACAACAGAAGAGGGAGAATGGTCTCTATTTGTCCTGATAAGATGCTACAATTTGTCAATTTTGTTGCACAGTGTGCAGGATTTGCGATGAGTATTCCCAGCATAGGCGCATAAAGTCCTCTCTATTTGAAGCACAACGGCGCATTCCTCTACCTCTGCCTCACTGTTCGGCCAAGGGCCAAAGCTCCTTGACCGAGATAGCCAGAAGATCCACGGATGAGCTGTACCTGAGCATCTCATCCCTCATGGAAATAATTTGCGGATTCACAATAAACTGTAGCACAAAACACTATTGACCAGCAAAAACAGAGAAGTGGGTCCATACACTTCTGCTACCTTGGTTACGATGACATTGGTTTAGCAAAGCTATCTTGGCTTTTTGTGTCCTTTTGTGGGATATTTATTTGGTTTGCGGAAATCAATTTCTAGATAACATCCAAGATACAAGAAACTTTGTGTGGTGCTTAATGCCTTCGATACAGCGTGGTTCCGCTCTTGGCGCACAACAACTTCCCACCACCAGTACACTTATGCCGCTTTTCCACCGCACATGTAGCTCGACTCGACACGACTCGACACGGCAGCAACACGGGTTGTTTCCCACCGCAAATAGTACCTCCTGGACGTGGGCGGGGTCGGCTGCGCGAATGGTTAAACATGGCTATCAATCATTATAACAACGTTTATAGGTCATAAAAGTCGAAAAAGCATAATAGGTCCCCTTTAAAGGCCTCTGTCGTCTTTCTGAGGCTAGAGGCTGAAAGAGGTGGCTTAAAAAATAAGTTATTATATATTGTATAAGTTACTAATGTGGTTGAGTGTTAGGTGTATAGGGAGCCTCAAGGTTGGAGGCTTTTCCAGCTGAACTCTGTCTGTAGCCATACCAGACTGTGATGGAAGGGGAGGGCGATGGCGACGTAGCACTGAGGGTGTTTCTCCCATACTTGGTCAGTTGCCTTGTTCTGCCAGTGCCATTGAAGCACACCGTCTCGTAGAATATTGCGTGATTCTTATGTGATGCATTTATATTAAAGCAAAGTACCAGCTAATATCGATCTGTATCTGTCTCCCTCTCTAGGGTTATTTCGGCGCTGTGGGTGCCTTCCTTGAACTACTGAAGCCGTCTGAAGACCATTAACTTTATACTGACCTCTACGTGACCTCCGTAACCCAGCAAGGCGTCATAGATCTATCCATCTATGTGTCCATCATCTCTAGACATCACAGATCTATCCATCTGTCTGTCCAACATTGATCCAGCCACCTATCATCTCTAACTAGTGCTGGCTGCTTCCTGCTGCTTGGCCAATCACAGGCGGCTCTTCATCTGATCCAGACCTCCCTTCGGGTGGGGCCAGTTGACCCCCTTCGCTGCGGGGGGCTGGCTTGGTGAATCATCCCACCGGTGTGTTCCAACTAAACCATCACTAGTTAATGAGCAGGTTGGTTTGGTCGCCTGTTCTGGTACTATCGGAACTCAGTTCGTTATGAACTTAACTACAAAATAACATAACAAAAGTAATTTTATGATAAATTTCCATTTAATGTCTTCAAGTGTCATGATTCCGATTAACTTATTTTAATATTTTGTAAAAGAAACCCTCTATCTTTGTCTGTCTGTCTAACTGTCTAACTGACTGACTGACTGCCTTTCTGTCTGTCTGCCTGTCTGTGTTGTTAAAAACGACAGTCAGGATTTTGTGGCTTCATATTCTTCGTATTTGTTGATGATGTGAAGGTAAATCTTTCTAGACCCGTTGTATTTTACTAACATTACCGAGAGATTGAGACAGCATTCAGTCATGTATCTGCAAGTGTTGAAGTAGTGAGAGAAAAGCCTAACACTTAATATTGTTGTTACCATCGGATACCCACCCTTTAGATAACAAAAGGGATTAGATTAGGGGTAGATTAGAGTAGGTTTAGATAAAATAGCGATTAGATAACATGATTAGATTAGAATTTTATTAGGATTAGTTTGGATTCGGTTATGATTCTTCCCCGTCCTGGTGAAGGCGCACCTTTGCTTCTTTATTGAACAAAAGTGAGCGAGATCTGTTTTTAATATATGCATTATTTTTTATCAAATCACTACTTGAACCTGAAATGTGAACCATTTCTATCATGAGGATCATCCTCAGATATCATGTCTGTAATGTTCAATACTTAAATTATAAAGAAAATGTATGTTATAATTTGAAGAAAATATCATACTGCGCCCAGTGTTCCTTACTCGCTTACCCATCTACTCTGCTTATACACCATTCACATCCCTTGCTAACATCATGCTAATAGCTCCTAGTTCTAGATACAATCATGCTTACAGCTCCTATATTGAGCTAGCATCATGCTAACAGCTGCTGTATTTAGCCAACACCATGCTAACTGCTCTTGTCTGCAGCTTGCATAATGTTAACTGCTCCTGTATCTAGCTTACATGATGCTAACATAATGCTTGCAGCTCCTGTTTCTAGCTAATATGCTAACAGCTACCATCTCTAGCTAAAATCACGTCAGCAGCCCTTTCCTCCATCATGCTAACGGCCCCTATCTCTAGCTAACGTAATGCCAACGGTACACACACACACACACACACACACACACACACACACACACACACACACACACACACACACACACACACACACACACACACACACACACACACTACGCCATACACACAAAAACAAACGCACACCAGTGCAGCAGTATATGTGGAGTTGATCACATGACACTCCAGGACATTCCTGTACCACCCTGGGCTGTCTCCTAGCAACCGCCCCATCTCCATGGCGACCCCTCTGACTTGGTACCATTCAAAGTCCCATCATGAAGCCTGTCGTTGTCATAGAAACGACCATCTCCTACACTACCATCACAACCATTGCAGAGGGTGAAATGTGTCGTTGATTGAGTTATCATAGCAACCATCATTACTAAAATGGTGTCTTGTTTGATATGTTGTATTATATATGTAAATGATCAATGAGTTTATGCAAATGTCGTTAATAAAACCTTGTTTGTGTTCAGAAATAAACTAATGTAAATAATGGTTTGAACTCTTTCTTTTAAATCAACACACCCTCAAATATCACTTGCCGCTTAAAGCGTGTTTGGATATATGTGTTTATCTGAATATATGTATGCATATATATACGTGTTTATATATATGTATGTGTGTATACATATGTATGTATATATATATGTATATGTGTGTTTAATAGCCGATATGTGTTTATTTATATATATGAATTCAGTATATTATATACTGTCTGGCAGTACAACATACATCAATTAAAAGACAAAGTAAAACCTGTTGGACAAGCTTTCCTGCAGGCAGAAACCACCCCGCGCATGCGCAGTCCAACCCCCCTGATTTATCTCCCCGCGAAGCCCCTCCCTCTTCCCACTTTGATTAGCTGAACATACAGATTGACAGCTAAAACCTTTCAATAAGTGCACACGGGAACAACAAATGCAATACAAAATCGTTAACAATCCCAGGATCGCTACAATATAAAAATATATCTATCTATGTCTATATCTATATAGATATAGAGATAGATAGATAGATAGATAGATAGATAGATAGATAGATAGATAGATAGATAGATAGATAGATGGTTAGATCAAATATAGCAGGGGACGGATGAATAGTTAATTTCCCCCTAGATTGCGGAACGAGATTCAAAGAGGGTTCATGTCCAGGGGTCTAGAACAAAAAACTTCAATCAGTGGAAATTCACTTTTCAGGTTAAACAGACAGAATCACTTGGCCATTGTTACTGCAGACTTGCTGAACTCCTGCAATTGCATAATTAGTTTTCACGTGTCGTGGGGGAGGAGGTGTGTATGTGGGGGGGGGGCTCCTCCGTCTCGTGTTGCTGCAAAGGGGAGCGCGGCGGCAGAAAAAGTTCAACAGTGTGTGTTGTGATGCCATACGGCGCGCATCTGCTGTTCCGCACGGTAACCGGCACGACCGCGAGTGGCGAGAGTTGTGATGCTGCAAAAGTTTTCCTAGTTCGGGCTGAGCTGGCCCGTGCGTGCGGTACCGTAGAACCGGCGAACACCGGAGGACACTTCAACTTGTTCAATGCTCAAGTGACTGCGTTTCACTCCTGACTCAGCATACCCCACCAGGTTAGTCAAACTGGAAAGGATTTGGCAAAAGCCATGGAGAGGATTGGATCTGCTGGCACAGTGGCGTAGTTCTCATGTGTTTTGCAACTGTTGTGTTGGTGAATAGGTTCGCTATGCATATTAAAGTTATATTAACTCTTAAAGATAAAGTAACGTTCCTTTAAAAAAAAAGAAAAGACAAAATGGCCTATGTGTATGCCGGTGTGGGACCCCTGGAGCGAGGACGGGGGGGAGGGGGCGAGAGGTGGGAAAAACACACTGCTGACGACGATGGCATGCATGGTAGAGGGTGCGACCCGAACGGACTCAGGGATGGTAATTGGAACGACCAGACATACTCAGGGGTGATGAGATTTATCAATGCAGCATTCTTTAACATAATGCATGCCCACGTGACGTGTCGTTAAGGTCGTGGGGGACTGTGCACGAACTCAAATGACGTGAGATGGTCTTGGCACTCCGCCATAGCGATACAACTCAGTTTTAGACTCGGCCTGTAGCATATGTTTTACAGAGCCTGGTTCCCATCGCCCCCATGACCCCAGAGTACTCGTAAGTTAACCGATCATGGCACCATGGGGCCCTAAGGGCCAGACTAAAGGTTTGTTACTGGCTTCCAGGGCCCCTCTAGACCAGAGTACTAGTGTTAACCCTAGTTTTACTGTTTTGACTAAGTGCTAATGTATTGTCCAGGCACCCAGGGCCCTGCAGTAACTGAGCACCAGTGTGTTTTACCGGTACCCAGGGCCCTGCAGTAACTGAGCACCAGGGTGTTTTACCGGTACCCAGGGCCCTGCAGTAACTGAGCACCAGTGTGTTTTACCGGTACCCAGGGCCCTGCAGTAACTGAGCACCAGTATGGCAAGCCGAATTGTCATTTATTAACTAAGTTTGACTATCCGGAATTTACATTGTAGATATCAACAACTTCATTCAAGATATCTGTAATGTAGTTGTGACTAGTCGAAACGACAGTTAGAGATATCTGTAATTCAGTTTTGACTAGGGCGAAACTGAATTACAGATATCTGCAATGACTTCACGGAAAACGACATTCAACTCGTCACACATCTTAAATGACAATTGCAGATATCTGTTATTCAGTTTCGCCTAGGCAGAATGAAAGTTAAAGATCCAGGACCCAGGGCCCTGCAGTAACTGAGCACCAGTGTGTTTTACCGGGACCCAGGGACCTGCAGTAACTGAGCACTAGTGTGTTTTACCGGTACCCAGGGCCCTGCAGTAACTGAGCACCAGTGTGTTTTACCGGTACCCAAGGCCCTGCAGTAACTGAGCACCAGTGTGTTTTACCGGTACCCAGGGCCCTGCAGTAACTGAGCACCAGTGTGTTTTACCGGTACCCAGGGCCCTGCAGTAACTGAGCACCAGTGTGTTTTACCGGTACCCAGGGCCCTGCAGTAACTGAGCACCAGTGTGTTTTACCGGTACCCAGGGCCCTGCAGTAACTGAGCACCAGTGTGTTTTACCGGTACCCAGGGCCCTGCAGTAACTGAGCACCAGTGTGTTTTGCTCTAATTGGCTGACCCGGACCCTGAGTCCGGCTCACGGTTCACCATGACCAGAGAGTTTGGTTATGAGCGTCAACATGTTGTCTGTAAACACATTGTGGACCATAACTTTTTTACTGCACGTTTGTTGGTCTGTCTGTCGTCTGGGCAGTAAACACCTCTCTTCTCAAGTCTGGCAGGGACAGAAATAACCAGCCGACAAAAATAGTCCTGTTGACCGTCTGGGTGTGCTGAGTAAGGACCCCCCCCATCCCATCCCATCAGACAGTACAGTTAGTACCCCGACCTACGGGGGACCGATCCTCGCCAGGTCCCTGGGCTAAAATTAAAGACGTAAGATATTGACCCTGCGCTGACTTTAAGGATGTGAGTAGTTTGCCCTGGGATGACTTTAAGGATGTGAGCTTAGGACTCTGAGCTAGCATTAAGGATTTGAGCTACTGATTCTAAGCTTACACTAAGGATGTGAGCTATGGACTCTGGGCTAATATTAAGGATGTGAGCTATGGACTCTGAGCTAACATTTAGGATGTGAGCGATGTACTCCGAGCTAACATTTAGGATGTGAGCTAACATTAAGGATGTGAGCTATGGACACTGATAGATGTGTCTCATCGACATATGATTCTTCAGCATGTGAAAAATCTACAGCCCTCACCAACAGATTTTCCACACACACACACACGCGCACACACACACACACACACACACACACACACACACACACACACACACACACACACACACACACACACACACACACACACACACACACACACACACACACACACACACACACACTCTTGTACAACACTTACACCTCTTACAACACACATACATCTCTTGCAACACACACGCACAACATGGACCACACCAGAACAGGGGCGGCACCGACTCAGGAGGTGGAGAGGGTTGCCTGGCAACCAAAAGGTTGCTAGTTTGATCCCCAACTCCTACTAGCTGTGAGTGTTGATGGGTCCCTGAGATACATAACCCTAACTTCTCCCAATGAGCTGGCTGTTGCTTTGCATGGCTGAGGCCGCTGTCTGTCTTTTAAATGGGTCGATTTTAGGCCATAGTTGTAAAGTGCTTTGAATGGCCACTGGTTAGGAAAAGCGCTATATAGATCTGTGCAGTCCATTTACCATCTACAGCACACACACCTCATACAGGTGTTCTCTACAAGATTCATATCACACGCCGTTAATTCAGCCCTTTTGATTAACTGATTATCCCATTGTTGTCAGTAGATCATGAACTTCTGTCGACCTAACATTCTTTCTCTTTACTCTACACAACATACTTTACTCTGCATATGCAAAATGCAACTCTGGCTCGCATGGCTCTATGAAACCTTTTAGGAGGTCGCGCAGCATCGGAAACCCTGGTCTGCCTACACGCCCCTTTTATAAAGGGGTTTACTTTGGATTTCATACAATAAAGTCAGTCAACAGTTATCTTCTATCAGATGCAGATAGTCAAAGGGCATCTTCTATCAGATATATCGCAGAAGGCAGCAGTTCTCATCTATTAAGTTAATACACACATGCTTACTTGTTAGTTATTTGAGCCTCTCCTGAAAAATTATAAAATGATTTGCGTCCAAACTAAAAAATGTATGCAAACCAAAACGTGTGGACACTACGCATAAGCAAACTACCAATATAAGCAGCACATTCCGTTCCCAGTCTGGTCCCATCACCTTCTCACCTAAAGCTGACCAAAACGCAGTTCATTAATTTTCTGCCGCAGTTTGTTTGTTCAGTCCGCACAAGAGTTGTCTACTATCTTCGAAATATCTCCATAGTGATTAAGTTGGATTGAAAGTACCCTTTCTTAAAGGACTTTGTGGTCTGTTGGTTAGTATCTCCACATCTATGCATATACCCCGCTCAATTTGACGTGTTTTTTTTATCAAGTTTAGAGGTTAGAGTCTGATAGATTTTTAGCAAATCAATAACATGGTTGTGCCACAATTACCTCAAACTAGATGAATAATGGCACTGACTCAATAGTTTTGACGCTGCAAAAGAGGAATAATGTCAGGTCTGCACTCATTTTATTTTCTATTGAAGATTAAAACCAAGTCTGAAATCTTGGTGTAATTATAGCCTCGCGCCTAAACTCTAAAAGCCATGTAAAGTCATTGTCTAGTGTTGTGTTTCATTGTCCAGTGTTGTGTGTCCCTATCCAGAAGATTGATGTCGTCCATGGCTGACCCAACTGCAATGCATCCTGGGAAGCGGCAGTGGGGGGCTCCGCCTCCAGATGGGGGGTGGGGTTGGGTCATCGTCGGCTGCTGCTTCATGGTTACAGTTTGTACCCGTGCTGTTACAAGGTAACACACACACAACGGGGCGGATTAACCAATCCCACGCTCACACACCCACACCCAAACGTAGGTTACTAGTGTCAGACGCTCTGACTTGGACTAGATAACACACACTGTTAAGGTTCCAGCCTTTGGTAAATAGATACGTTAACCTAAACCGAAAGTAGGCCAGCAACTCCAAGTATGTCTTTGGTGACGGCTTGAGGACACTTCAACCTGGCCAGAAATTTCAACGGTGGGCATGGATGGGTTTGGGTATCATTATCCCCCATGCGTCCGGGTGGCAGCTCTGATCTGTTCTGTGTCATTACGAAATATGTTTACTCCAGTATGATGTGTAAGAATTTATATATAGATATGTCTGCGTATGTATTTGTTACAGAGTTTCCGTTGGCCGGTTATTACCGGTCATTGACCGGGAAGCACCGAAAATTCTAAATGTCCCAGGTCAGAATGACCAATGGAAATGATTCTATGAAACAATTTGAATTGTGTTTAAATATGCTACATTGGTCATTTGTTCAGCCAATTCATATTAAACGATGAGGGTTTTGATTGACCCGACCCGGCCCGCCGATATTTCCCACCACTATCCTTGAGCCGGGTCGGGCCGGGCCTTCGATCGTTTTTTTTTGTTGTTGTTTTTTATCACTGCTTTATTGGCCTAATCTGAGGAGAAATCTATGCCATAAACAGAAATATTATACGCCTTTATTACACGGGTCTTCTCAATGCCGTTCACTTGCATGGTCTATACATTATTCCTGTATATTTAGCAGAGTAGGCCTAAGTAACAAATGTGTACAATGTTACACATGCATTAAAAGTCGGGTTGAAATCGGGCTCGGGCTCATAATTACAGTTAACGTGTCGGGCCGGGCTCGGGCTCATAATTACAGTTAACGTGTCGGGCCGGGCTCGGGCTCATAATTACAGTTAACGTGTCGGGCCGGGCTCAGGCTCATAATTAGTTAACGTGTCGGGCCGGGCTCAGGCTCATAATTAGTTAACGTGTCGGGCCAGGCTCGGGCTCATAATTAGTTAACGTGTCGGGCCAGGCTCGGGCCGGTGCGGGCTTGATTTCCTGGGCCCGATCTGAACTCTAATAATGACTGCTCAGCGAAGCCGCCTTGGGGAAGGAAGGGTCGCGAGGCTTATGCACGTTGCAAGCAGCAGAGACACTCTCGATGCATTTGACTCGTCAGCAGCGGCATGCTTAACAGCTGCCAAATATCGAAAGAAAAAACAAAACGTCCAACTCACATGACCGGCACCTATTATTTTCTAGCGGAAGCTCTGAATTGTTAATCTCTCTCTCTCTCTCTCTCGCTCTCGCTCTCGCTCTCTCTCTCTAGGTGTATCTCAATCTTCTTTGTAGAATTCCAGGCGCATTTTGGAGGAGACTATTCTGGGACTGCCTGGATACACAGTCTAGTTGACTGTACCACTATGCTCTGTGGTAAGACCCAGAACTGTCCCATAATACAGAAGCAGGAATTTACCACTATGTGGAACCAGGGCTGGAGCATTATATTGTATAGAGCCTGAGCCATACCATTATCCAATATAGAACCAGGACCGTACTATTATGATACATAGAGCATGGAATGTGCCATTATGTTGAATATAAATAGGACTGTAAGATGTAAGACCCAGGACTTAACCAGTATGTAGATGCAGGACAGAACCATTATATTATGCAGAACCATGACTGCACCATATGTTTGTAGCTCCTAGCTCTATAGCAACCAGGAGGACCGCGACCAGGCGGTCCAACCCAGTGATTCAATTTATGTTTGTGTGTGTGTGTGTAGCTCCACTAAGTGGCGCTGTAGCCACCTAGTGGTCCATCCAGGGATTACATTTATATATGTGTGTGTGTGTGTGTTTGGCTCCACTAGGTAGCGCTATAGCCACCAGGTGGTCCAGCTAGGGACTGTATTTATATGTGTGTGTGTGTGTGTGTGTGTGTGTGTGTGTGTGTGTAGCTCCACTAGGCAGCGCTGTAGCCACCAGGTGGTCCAGCCGGGTGTCGGTGGTGCTGGGGGGTCTCCTGTCCTCCTCCGGTCTCCTGCTCAGCTCCTTCTGCTCCAGCCTGGAGGGGCTGTACCTCACCCTGGGTGTCATCACTGGTAACGTGTACTAACTCCTATCACTATTGTTCCACACCACATGTACTCACTGGTAGTGTATATATTATATTACTTTATGCTATAATAAAGTTACTATTATGCTATAGGGAGGTCACAGAGTCTGAGGTCACGTGATTAGGATGGTCTCCCGGCTAACTGGTGAGGCCAATCGCAACCGTTTGACCGCACGGAGGAACGCTCTCTGCGAGCGGCGTACAGATTAAAACATCCAAGATGGCTGTCCCCGAGGGCTGACACTGTGTCGTATCGCTGCTCTGATTGGTTGTGGGTCGTTCAGACGGCGTCCGGAGGCGTCCTGGCCGGCGCGCGTTGATAAGGCCCCGTGGGATTGTATAATGAACTGAGAGGTTCCAGACTAATTGGGTCCAGAGCGATTGTCTGTTATTAATAGCGCGGGTCGGCTGTTCCGAAATAACAGACCTCTGAAGGCCTTCATTTACTATTCATAATCAAGTATTCAACCAAGCTGTTTAGTAAACTATTAAATACACTATTTATGCTGTATATATAATGTTTATATTATATATACTCACTAGCTTATTATTATATTATAATATATAGGTTCCCTAATATAAAGCATTATATTTCATTAGACACTCTCTTTCTCTCTCTACCTCTCTTTCCCACTCATAGTATAAACATACTATATATACTATACTACAACTAAACTGAAAGTGTGTGTGTGTGTGTGTGTGTGTGTGTGTGTGTGTGTGTGTGTGTGTGTGTGTGTGTGTGTGTGTGTGTGTGTGTGTGTGTGTGTGTGTGTGTGTGTGTGTGTGTGTGTGTTCCCCCCCCCAGGTGTGGGCTTCGCCCTGTGCTACACCCCCGCCATCGCCACGGTGGGCTGCTACTTTAGCCGCCGCAAGGCGCTGGCGTACGGCATCGCCATGTCGGGCAGCGGCATCGGCACCTTCGTCCTGGCCCCGGCCGTCCAGATCCTCATCGACTACTACAGCTGGAGGGGCGCCCTCCTCATCCTCAGTGGCCTCGTGGCCAACCTGTGTGTGTGTGGCGCCCTGCTTCGTCCCAACACCAACGGCCACAACCCGGACATAGAGGAGCGGGGTAAGGAGCCGAGGCGGTGGGGGTCGATGTTACAATTGTTCCGTTGACACCGAAATCTTTATTTTTCTTAAAAATTGTCACGACAAATGTAGAGGCCACAACGTCATCTTGTTTGTAGTCAATGAGTGATACGAGGGTGCTCAAGTGTAGTCGCCGTGAGTCGATTCACATCAACTGTGTTCTCTTCTGTCCTGCCAGAAAAACGTACGATCGCTCGTTTTTTTTAATCGAATCCATTTTGTGTTGCCACTCACGAAAGGCGATTTCCCCGCTGGCTCCCGTCGCTAGTGAGGGTCGCGGACAGCAGGAGGGGCCCATGAGAGGACAGACACGTACAGACAGGGAGAGGCAGACAGACAGGTAGATGACGCGAACAGAGATGTGATGTGAAATGTCTTGTCTCCAGGTAACCAGTACCAGGGAGAAAAACCCCCTAAGGAAACGTCGCTCCTTCAGGATCCTACGCTCCTTAAGGATCCTACTCTCCTTAAGGATCCTACCCTCCTTAAGGAGCCTTCGGTCGCCGCCTCGCTGACGTCTCTTCAGCGGCCTTCAGGAGTTGACGTCGCAGACCACGCCCCCTCTTCCAGCTGCAAGCCAATCGGAGGGCGGCGCCTCAGTTCCTGCTTCCTGTCCAGCAGGGACTACGAGTTCCTGCTGCTGCCTGACTTCGTGTGTCTGGCCATGTCCTTCCTTCTCCTGGCCAGTGGCTGCAGCCTGCCCTTCGTGTACCTGGTGCCCTACGCCCTGAACTCCGGGGTCAGCAGCCAGAACGCGGCGCTCCTCATGTCCACCCTGGGCGCCGTGGGCATCGTAGGAAACATCACCTTCGGCTGGCTCACCGACAGGAGGTACCGTTATGCTGTATTAAATGGCCGCAGTATGTATTGTACTGCAGTATTAAAGTCGGTGTGTATAGTAGGGGTGGGAAAATTAATAGATTCTTCGATGCATCGTGATTCTCACTAGAACGATTCTGTCTCGATGCAGATAAATTAATAAATGGAAATAAAAAAAAATATATATAGAAAAATAATTATTTTTTTTATTTTTTTTGCCTGCTGCAACATTCTGTTCGCCAGAGAGGGATAATTTTTGTAATTTTAAAATCATTGAATTTATCTTCAGTGTGTATTGGCCAATCTGATTTGTCTTGACACGATTGCGATTCAGCCTACGCATCGAATGCAAACTCACAGCCAGACACAAGAACTTCTAATTCAACAGCAGCTTTTTCTTTAATGACATAGAAAAGAAAGATTGGAAAGAAAATAAAACTGAAACCTATTTTTTGCATGCTTCCATATTGTGTTATATTGCAAGCTTCATTGATTATTGCATTGTTCATAGAAAGTCATAGAAATATTCGTGTCAAAAGCTTTCTCTCTTATGAAATATTAGATAAGTTAATTAATCTGTTGATGTCTTTAATGATCATCACAAAAAGTAGGCAGTGATTAGCAAACTCGGTAGCAAACCCAGATGTATATATATATTTTTGAAAATTACGAATGGAAATGTACATAAAAAAAATTGTTGCATCGAGATGCATCGATAATCGCTTCAGAATCGAATCGTTGACCTCATAATCGGAATCGAATCGTGAGGTGCCAAGAGATTCCCACCCCTAGTACAGTATATATTAGCCTGGCCTGCGTGGGCTGGGGATGGCTCAGTTCTAGAAGCTTCACTCCTTTTGTACTGTAGTGGTATGTATTATACTGTAGTATAATAGAAGGGATCATTCCGTTCCGCGATTCTGATTGGCTCGCAGCTGATGTAAAATACTGACACCTGTGTGACCCCAGAACAATTTGTTAAATGATTACCCCGCCAATCTCAAAGTTTGCTAGTCTGTGTTGCTTGGCATCTATTCTGCTGTCTTGAGGAACTATATTGCTTGGCAGTTTTTTTATTATATATATATTATTAACTATATTATTTTTTTATTATATATATATTATTAACTATATTTTATTATATATATTATGTCACTATCAAAAAAAAAAATCAGTATGTATCTGTTCTTTTGTGAAATCTTGGAGAGTAACCGTTTCCGATTCACTTATTCTTGTGTGTGTGTGTGTGTGTGTGTGTGTGTGTGTGTGTGTGTGTGTGTGTGTGTGTGTGTGTGTGTGTGTGTGTGTGTGTGTGTGTGTGTGTGTGTGTGTGTGTGTGTGTGTGTGTGTGTGTGTGTGTGTGTGTGTGTGTGCACAGGTGTCTGAAGCCATATCGCCGGGCGTGTTACACTGTTGCCGTGGCGATGGAAGGCGTGTGTTGTGTGTGTGTCCCCTTGCTTTGCACCTTCTACCAGCTCCTCCCCTTCTCCGTGCTCTACGGGTACTTTGACGGGGCCTACGTGGCTCTCATCCCCGTGGTAACCAGCGACGTCGTCGGCCCCGCCCACCTCTCCTCCGCTCTGGGCGTCGTCTACTTCCTGCACGCCATCCCCTACCTGATTAGTCCGCCCGTAGGAGGTAACGCGCGCACACACACACACACACACACACACACACACACACACACACACACACACACACACACACACACACACACACACACACACACACACACACACACACACACACACACACACACACACACACACACACACACACACACTAAATAAATACACACACACACACACACACACACACACACTAAATAAATACACACACACTAAATAAATACACACACACTAAATAAATACACATCACAACACTCACACACAGTTATACACAGACACACACGCACTCAAACCGTGCACAGAAACACACACAGTATAAGACATAGTCACACACACACAAACACACACACACAATAAATAAATAAATAAATATACACACACACACACAAACACTCTCACACTCACAAACAAACACACTCTTACACAAAGCAATACACACCATATACATTACACACACAATATATACACACACACACACTGTATAACATATAGTAACACACTTTAATCGAAAGCAAAAGTGGTGCAAAACACTTTTGGCATGCTGGCCTGGGTAACCCTGTCGGGGGGAGTAACCATAGCTTTATCTGCGTGGGGACATTAGTAGTGGTTGCATCACGCTTGCAGCTGTCAGCCTGCAGCCTGATTATGCAATACTAAGTAGACAAACAAGAAGAGTGGTAGGTTATCCTGCCCAGGGCACTCATTAATAGTCTGTCAGCATCTCTACATCCCGAACAACCATTACTGGCTAGAAATAGCTAACAAGTTATCTAACTAGCCTCAATGGCAATTGCACCATTTAGCCTGACTAGAAAACAAGCCAACTTGCCTCGACAGCAACCAAGCTAACTAGCCTCGTTATCAACCAAGCTAGCTAGCCTCCATGGCAACTATCTAAATATCCTGCCTCAGTAACAGCCAAGCTATCTAGCCTCCCTTGCAATTAAGCTTACTAAGCTCTATGCCAGGCAAAGTTATTAGCTTCTATCTACTCCGTCCTACTCCACACCAGTTCGTATGTATCCCCCCTTCACTGTAAAGTGTCTTTGAGTGTCTAGAAAAGCGCTATATAAATTAAATCCATTATTATTATTATATTATGTTTGAAGCGCCTGAGTGCTGACCAAAAACATTGGGTGGCTAATAAAATAGTAGCTACTAAAAACAGCTTCTTAACATCTGGCCAGTGTACCGGTCACTGACGCCTGACCTTTGACCCTGTGCACCTCTTCCTCAGGATGGTTGGTCGACAAGACGGGGAGCTACGCCGCCACCTTCTTCCTCAGTGGCACCGCCCTCCTGGCCAGCGCGTCGGTCCTCTCCACCATCGCCTGGATACAACACTGTCGGCGCCACGCGTCATTGAAGGCGTCACCCGTGGCAACCAAGGCTAACATCTCTAAGGACACTGAGCCCCTCCCCCTTGGCCTAGCCAACCAATCGGACTGCTTCATTGTTTATAACAAAGAGGCTAAAGACGCGATGCCCGCAGACAGCCAGGCGATAGCTTCCTAGCAGTGACTCACAGTGTGATGCTAGCTATGCTAAGCATAATGGCTGCATAGCCGTAGCTCACACTGTGACCCTAAAGATGCTAGCTATGCTAAGCATAATGGCTGCATAGCAGTAGCTCACACTGTGACGCTAAAAATGCTAGAGATGCAAAGCCTAGTTAATGACAGTGGACCAAAGTACTGGCAATACCAAAGAGCATTCAAAGAGTAAGTGATCAAATACCTCAAAGGAAAAGTATCGCTGATCATATGTGACGGGGTGAATTTATGGAATTGGAATTCTACCATAATGGACTTTATGGTATTGGACTTAGAAATTGGACTTAACAACCTAATTGTATTGTACACTTGTTTTGTTGCTAAGTGTGTCAGGAAGGCAGGCCGGCTTAATGGGATATGAATCAAAAAGTCACATATGCCATTATTCCCTGCTCTCAGTGAGCTTGTTAGATGATAAAGTCTCCGTAGACTTTGAACAACTTCAAAATTGGTGTTATAGCACCCAGAAAACGGCAGGTCTATGGCCAACTTGAAGCGCCACATTGGTCCTCCCATCCCCACAGCGTCACACGGTACACACCTGTACTGTACCTGTACAGTCAAATCGTCTAACAGGCCCCCTGGTCTTGTTCTCATCTCTCAACGGAGCGCCTTGAAGGGCGTGCTTTGACTGTGCTTCCGGTGGATGGATGTCTGCTCCCGTTTGCGTTTGCTTTGTCAAATCCCTCGTCAAAAGTCTTTACATTTCAATTTCTTCATTGTTCTAGTCATGTTCTGACGGTTCTCTCTCTATAAACCGACATATACAGCTGACAGAAAGTAAGAGAAAGGATCTGGGAGATTCAGGAGAGCAGACGTGCCTTCTCCCAGCCCACACCGCTGCCTGCAATTGGATAACATTAATGATTGTGTTAGGGATCAGCCCTCATACATTGCGTTGACTATTGTTCCCTGTGTTCAACCGCTTATGCAAACACAACAGTTCCAAAGTATATCTGTCCTGAAACCCGGTTAAAGAGTTACTGGTGGTCGAGCTCCAGGCCAAGTATAGAAGAACAGAAATCTGAGGTCAATGAGGTAGTACCAAACCTGATAAATGTTACACAACCAACACCCGGAATGCTTCTAACTGTTGAAGGCCTTATAATCTTCTTTCTATTCAAATTTGGGGACTGTTAAATATTGTTCAAAGAGTAAGTGATCAAATACCTCAAAGGAAAAGTATGGCTGATCATATGTGACGGGGTGAATTTATGGAATTGGAATTCTACCATAATGGACTTTATGGTATTGGACTTAGAAATTGGACTTAACCACCTAATTGTATTGTACACTTAATTTGTATTGTACACTTAATTTGTATTGTACACTTAATTGTATTGTACACTTAATTTCCTGACACACTTAGTGTGTCAGGAAAGCAGGCCGGCTTAATGGGATATGAATCAAAGTCACATTTGCCATTATTCCCTGCTCTCAGTGAGCTTGTTAGATGATAAAGTCCCCGTAGACTTTAAACAACTTCTAAATTGGTGTTATAGCACCCAGAAAACGGCAGGTCTATGGTCAACTCGAAGCGCCACATTGGTCCTCCCATCCCCACAGCGTCACACGGTACACACCTGTACTGTACCTGTACAGTCAAATCGTCAAACAGGCCCCCTGGTCTTGTTCTCATCTCTCAACGGAGCGCCTTGAAGGGCGTGCTTTGACTGTGCTTCCGGTAGATGGATGTCTGCTCCCATTTGCGTTTGCTTTGTCAAATCCCTCGTCAAAAGTCTTTACATTTCAATCTCAATTTCTTCGTTGTTCTAGTCATGTTCTGACGGTTCTCTATCGTATCGAGACCATCTCTCCACTCCGTTACATATTCCATATGTACGGGATTGGAGAGATGGTCTCTTCACTCAGAGAACCAGGGTTACCACGGGTTACCTCGAGCTACAGGCCAAGTATAGAAGAACAGAAATCGGAGGTCAATAAGGTAGTACCGTACCTGATAAATGTTACACAATTAACACCCTGAATGTTTCTAACTGTTGAAGGCCTTATAATCTTCTTTCTATTCAAATTTGGGGAATGTTAAATATTGTTGAGCTTAATGTTTTCTTGTTCCATGTTTCAATGAGCTTTATTTTTGTCATTATTGTTTGACATATTTTTGTTGTTGTTCGAACCGAATCATTGTACTTGTGCCATGACGTTAATTACATTGTATTATCAGGGACCTTAATGTTATAATCGATATGCCTTGTGATGGTCCTAACACTTGATTTTACAAAAGATGTAAAGTTTTTCTCTTTAGGTTGAGGTGGATGTAGTTTTCCTTGTTGACCAGAAGAGGGAGACTGATATTCTTTGTAACCAAAGCATTTCTCTCAGCTTACTTGACAAACTGACTTCCTTCTAACTCAGGAACATGTTCTATTGGATAGAAATATCCAATCGAGAAATAATAAATTAATAAATATCTTACCATATTTTTGCTATCTTTTTCATCTCGTATCCAAAAACCGGATTGCTGAGTAGTATATGGTTGTTTCGGATGTTAACTTTGTACTTTGAAGTAGTTAACATTCGGAACTCCAATGTACGATTGAACAACCTTTTGAAAAGGTTAATGGTCATTGTATAAAAATGCTGCTGATTACGATACTTGATTTTGAGTACTAAAGTGTGACGTCACGTTTCCATAACAACCGATTTTTGGTTCCACATAAACCAAATGAACATGGGGGAAATCTTATGACATAAGAAAAGGAACGATTTTTTTTTGCGAATGATTTGCGAGTTTGCTTTACCAATGATGTAAGTGTGCACTCACAGTAGGCCATCTGGCCGTGGCCGTTGGCCGTTTTCACACCTAACCGTGCTCAACTGGCCCCATTGTTCTCTGGCCTGCACTCACACTAGTAGGCTCTTGTAAATACGACATCACGTCGTCACCAAGCATCCGCTGCATGGACCATAATAAAGTCTGCCTTCTCTATGGGACCAACGCACCAACATGAACCAACAGTTGAACCGCTTGACGCCATGTTTACCGTTTAATGGGAAAGAAGGCTCGTCGCCTTTATTATGTCCATGGACTATACGTCATCCAGCTCAGGTTGCGTAGCCGCGCGTGTGCGCTTGTCGGCTCATTAGCATCTGTACCGTTGCGGCCCGTACCGTAGCAGCACACCTCTCCCAAGTGGCCAAGTTGGCCTGGCCCGACTGGCCACACTCACACTGGCAGATTTGAGCACGGTTAGGTGTGAAATGGGCCACGGCCAGATGGCCTAGTGTGAGTGCACCCTAAGTAATATTGAGACTGGGCCAACTTACCGTTACATTATAAACTTTCATGCTAGCGCGAAATTTTCCTTTTAATACCCCAGGGGCACTGGTGTAGTCCAGGGTATACGCGGGTATACCCACTTATTTTTCAGTCAGCATTGCGTAAAACCACTTCTAAATCCCCCCAGATGCGAACCATTCAGAAGTATCTGCAAGCCAAATTTCCCACTTTTTCCTGTGCGTTCACACCAAACGCGACGGCGCGACAGGATCCCATACAAAGTGAACGTAGAGACGCGAATCGGGCGAATTTATCGTGAGAGAAAACCGGCGACAAGTGTTGATTTGCGAGCCACACTTTCGCCGTGCACAGGCGAGCGCGTTCACGAGGATTTGTGGTGCGAAAAATCGCATGAGTTGAAATATCTCAACATTGACACGAATTTCGCGTGATGACAGCCAATCAGCGTTCAACAGCGTGGCCACTGAGCTACTCTGCCTTTTATTGGCTAATACTCGCTGCCTTTACTGATTAGATTGTTGAATAATTTGAATGATGTTACTGGTTCAATCATCATTTGATATTTATATTGATATTATCTTTATCTAACGAGATGATTGATGTGTAAGAGAATGATGTGCGTTTTTTTTAATCTAAGGTGAAATATGAACGAGGATGCATTGTCAAATTCAGATCTGAAGTTTTTTATTTAAATAAATGTTCAAAAAATTGCTGAAACACCATGTTTGCCTCATCTATATTTTACATTCATGCTCTCGACACCTTTAATTGTTTCACAATAACATTTTCTACATCATTGTTTACGTCTCTGCTTGCCTCGCATGCCTCACCTGAAGTTATCTGGCGCCCCCGAGGGGAGGGAGGGGGCGTGTCTCACACTAGAAAACCGCCTGCAAAACTGTAGATGGGCTGTTAACCTTTTCCAATCATTATTACGGTTATTAATAAGGAGTTGCATGCTAAATGTATATTGTATATAGTGTAGTGGACGGAATACCTAACAAATCTAGACGCATGCTTCTGCTCCCCCCTCCCCAGAGATGTGGTGTTTTCAAAGACGGGATACGCTAATTTGAAAGCTGCACTTTAGAAGGACAGGGGATTTCTAGAGCATGCATCTAGTCACTGCCATTTAAATGACCATATGTGGAAACATCTAAACAGTTCGTTACGAATTTTGTGTGCATGTTTTAGTAAGTTGTTTTAATGTTTTTCTCTTTAAGGAGCCACTATATTTGTGTTCATATTCCATTTTTGTTCTTGTGTATTATTTTATATCAGGTCACTAATTCGTGTTCCAGTTAGAGTAGGCCTTCCAGTATACGTTTTTTTTTAAGCCAAAGCTGATGTTTGATTAGCAGACACTTCTTAGAAATTACATAGGTATGTTGCCCACATTTTTAGGATCCAATCTGAGCAACCTATTGCATCATGTTAAATATCTAAATCAGCAGACTAAATAGTATCATGATACTTATCCTTTGCATTTGAGTGCCATTGCCTGGCTTGTTTTTTGCTGGTCTATAGGTGAAATTGAGTGTTTCACTGTAACCATGGCAACGCGAGGGGCCGCTCCTGCACGTCGTTTTGTTAATTAGGTCCCCCGATCTAATGAGTTCACCTGGTGCGGCTCGCGCTGTGTTTGGTTAAGCGCAGTGATCCAAACAGGGTAGTTTCCCCTCCACCGTTCAGACGTCGCCGTCTACAAGATACGGTAAACTTGACATTGTTTTACAAATTAATCCAGAACGTTGTTGGCATTTCTAGGCGAACGGTTATGAGTGATTAATGACAAACCTTTTTTTCCAGGTTAACCGCAAGGTTACGAACACGAAGTAAAACTGACTGGGCCTATCTGGACCGGCTGTGAGTAGGGTGTGTTTTGCTACTGGGATTACTTGAGTAAAACAATTTTAGGTCTGGATGTAACTGGTCTAAACTGTTTATCCTTTAGTTATTTTATGTGGTCATAGGCCTATTATATCTAGTTACTCTGTCCATGAGCCGGGCTGTTTTGAGAAGTCTTCAGAGCCTGAAGCTTTGGAAAAATCATGTTTTGGTTAATCCCTTGATCTGAAGGATTTTCTTTCAGTATTTGAATTATCATATTTGAATCTGTTAATATTCTATTCCTGACGCAATTGATTGAAAATTATATGTTGGTTGATAAAAATTATATTCCCTCATTGATTTGCATGCCTGCTAGCATGAAAATGATGCATTCTAATGTTATTTTAACATCTCCCAATCTGTCACGAGCAGCGCTCTTTAGGACAGTGGTTGTAGAAACTCATGGAATTGAAGCTCGACCTCATTCAAACTTTAAAATGGACGGCATCATAAAAAGTGTACAAAAGGCTGGGAGATTAAGTCATACAATGCCCGTGTCTTTAGATGGCAGAGCGACAGTTGCACAAACTTGTGTGTGAAACATAACTTTTGTATAGTTTATTAATATGGAAGTAAGATTGGGAAATTGGGCTTTGTAGATCAATGGGAAAACTTTCAAACTATATTCTTTCATTGGATTATACTCTAATTAAAACACTTGCATTTTTCAATTCCACTAGTTCTGCAGTGGTTCATTTGAGCTCTAAAACAATCTTTTCACTGCTTCACAGGTCACAAAGAACAAACTGCTATTCTGTGAGTATCACAATTGAGCCATGAAGAAGAAACTGCGAACTGTAAGTCTTTTTTATTTTTCCCTTTTGTACTGGGCCATCATTTTGGCCTAATGGTTGGTTGAGGTGGATAGGTCTCCCTATCAGGTCACCTATCCACCTCAACAAAACAAAAATCCTTACTAATTAAGTCAACATACACCTATCGGGTGTATGTTGATTTAATTTGTAAGGATTCTTGTTGGTACATGGGCTAATTCAGTGTTTAGTTTGAACAAGTAATGAATGCTTTGTCGTTAGAAGTATAGGTTCATGTACATATTAAAGACATACTCCAGGGTTGTGTTCCGATCTCTTTTCTTCCCACTTTTCTACTACTTTCCTGTACAATGCATCTACATCACATGTGTGTTGTCTTACTGATAGGGGGTTGGTCTGAGTGACCAGAGAAGCATGCTAGGGTGCTGTGCAGTCTGAAGTCTACAGTTCTGTAGACGTGCCCCCCTCAGAAGGGACCAAGTGTTTAAGAGGCTGTCACAATGACAGTTACATGAATTGGAATGTCCTTCAAGATGGTGTCGGGGTTTCCCCTGAGGTGAAATGCCAGGGGCAAGGTGTGCGGGCTCTCCCCCCGGGGAACTGGAACACAACCTTGGCCTTGCGTCAGAGAACCATGGAGCACAGTTCAACATTCCTCTCCGTACTTCTGGAAGCCCTACGGTGTCTCAACCTCCCCAGTGGAAGTTGTGCACAATTGCAGTTCAGAAAGGGCACTTGATGGGATCTTACCAGGATGGGTTCTGATTGGAGGGGACCCAACTGCCATTGCCACAAATGACTTTGCAGTTATGCCTGAGAAAGGTTTGCTGCATCTGAGCCAGCAAAGAGCTCATTGGCCTGCGTCACAAAGGTGCGGTAAAGCGAACGCAAAACCACCCCACTGCTCAGATTTTACAGCCAATTCCGCGCTCGATCGTACCCTCACTCGCAAACAAGACCCCAAGGTACTTGAACACCTAAACTTGGGCTGTAGATTCATTTCCTACACGGAGTAGGCAATCAACTGATTTCCTGCTGCGGGTCATGGCCTCATGTATATCACAAAAAGGATTGGTGACCAAGCGCAGCCCCGACTGAGGCCGACGGGAACGAAGCAGACTTGTTGCCGACACGGCAGGCACAGCTCTCGCTTTAGGAGAACATGGGTCCGGTCTGTCGAGACCCCTGACCTGTCGAGACCCCTGACCTTTACTGCCAGTGCCCCGACCCCAGCGGGTCATGTCCTGCAGGTGGTGGGCCAACAGGACGCAGAGGGGGGGTGCCACGTTGCTTTTTCAGGTCGGGCTCTGTATCAAACCCGGGCTCTCGCCACCGAGCCCTCCGTCTGGGCCTGGCTCCAGACGGGGGGGCCCCGGGCTTCCTCCGGGCAGGACCTCTCCTCCCCTCACCTGGTTATATTAACGGGGTCTTTGTGAACCATTCTCAGTCTGGCCCCTCACCTGGGGCCACTCTGCCATGGGAGGACCTACCAGGGGCACCCTGCTCCAGACCGCACGGCCCCCAGGGACACGCTAACCCCTCCACCACCTCTTAATTTTCAGATACAGACCAGCGGTACTGCATTGAAAACGTCCGAATCTTTTTATTCTGACGTTTCTTGATGACTTGAGTGTATGGCCGCAATCAACCATGGTAACGAAGCGGGTTGTTCAGGCACACTTTCTGGCTTTTAATTCCATCTCCCACCCACTGGGTGGGATTGCTCGAGTGTCAAGCAGATTGGATATCAGCGCGACTGAATTATGCGAACAATGGATTCTTGGTACAATGGATGATGGACTAATGGCATAACGACTGGACAGAATCTGACAAGTTGGAAAAGGAACCAGGAAATGTAAACTATTCAAGTTTGACAGTGCTGCGTGGCTGGGCTTCTTAACCCCAACTTGATGGATGGCTGGCAAGCCCTGTGGAGTACATCTTCTGTCCTCCCGTGCAGAAATGAGTCTTTCTAATTTATTGGACCCGGAGCCATGTCCCTTGAATTAGAAACCGTCTTGGAAACATCGCAACTATGGTCTTCTTCAAGCAGCAGTATATGCTCGTCAAATGAGGTGGTAAAGAATCCCTCGCTGTGGCTTCAAGAGTTATGAAGAGAAACTTTGAGGTGTGTTCAATGTTCTCTCCTGTAAGAGCGAGGTTGTATTATAGTGGCTGAGGAAGAAGAGCCCTCAGATCCTATTCTTGGTACTTCTCCTTGGGGAGTCCCTGTCACGGTCTGGACGGATCTTCCAGTTTGTGTAGCTCCTGTTATGACAGTCTCCTGAACACTTTGTTTCATCTGAGGGGGCACCTCTATAAAACTGTAGACTTCAGACGGCACCGTATACTAGCATGCATCTGGTCACTCAGACTACACCTAGATCAATAAGACATCCTTCATGCAATGTGGATGCAATATTTTGGTAATGGCAAGAAAGTGGCGATAAGGCATCGAACAAAACGGAGCATGTAAATTCTGTAGCGCTGTAAATCAGGTAGATCAGTTTTAGAATTATGGGTTTGGCAGTTTTTGAATCTCTAATGCTGCAGTACCGTCTGTTAAGCAAGAGTTTTAGCGCAGAACATAAACGAGGCAAATATGGGCCCTTGAATTAGTGTCATTATGGTTTGTATTGATTTGATAAAGCATTCCAGCTCCCAAACTTCATCGTTGGGTGGATGATTTGTCAGCTGAGGGGGGGGGGGGCCTCTGGCAGCACGTCGCAAGATCGGCATTTGCGTAACCTCGTCACCAAATAGCGATTAAAATCAGTAACATCCACAGTATTAGAATTTCTTGTGCTTTAGACATCATGTAATATTGAAATGTAAGATTGCCAATTTTCCTTGAAGTAATCACGCCAAAAAAACGCGTCGATAATCGCACTCTACAACTGCGTTCTTGCGTGCACATTTTATCGTTGCGTATAAGAGGATAAAGTTGAAGGCTGCGACATTTACATTTGAGGCCATTTGGTGTTTCGGCACCATGGCTCCTTGGATCTACAGCAACCCAGCAGCTCAATATGGCCAAGTACCATTTTGCTATCATATTTCCATTGATGCTGCTAGTGTTCTAAATTCCTGTGCTGTGATTGTGCTGTAAACAAAATCAATTAGTGAGGAATTACTTTACACTATACTTATGGCGGCTAGTAGTAGTACTTATCTGAAAGTTCAACAGCTAAAATAATGGATCCATGTGCCACATGTTAAAGTAATATCAACCATAGAACGGTACAGAGCTGAGCTTGTAACTGTAGTTTGTTCTGCCTCCACATCCAGGTCCATCACCCCCCCCCCGTATCACCACTGGCCGAAGGACTCCATAGCAGTGAGGTCAGTGGACTTTAGTTTCATTGCTTGCCCTGAATACCTGGTCTTTATGTAGTCTCTACTGGAACTCTTAAAATTAAAGCAAGTATACAATGTTGGCATGCTAATCATAAACCAAAAAGCATGCATCATTAATTATTGAGTTAATTTCTATTGGATGTGGTTGTGCTTGATTCTCTAGTTAATAAATAAAGCCTAATCATGGCACGTAGTATTCCCCGGGATTTAATTACACATGCATATCGTACAAGACAGCTGTGTGAACATGCATTATAAAGATGCCGTCTTTCTTGATAGGATCCCCTGGATGAAGCATGAGGCAGCAGGGTGGACCAGAGGCCGGGAACCAGCAGGTTACTCACAGGTATCATCACCGAGCTGTTCTGAGTCGCCCAGAGGTTGTAGTGATTATAATTTTTTCGTTTTTCATTCTGTGCAATTTTACCAAGATGTTATTTGAGGTAACATTTTGGGTCGTATTAGCTATTTGTGCTGCCACTAATACTAGTACTATAGTATACACATTTTCTCTAGGTCAACTTGTAAACTTGAGGAATTGCGATATTTGCTTCCCCTTTACAAATGTACGGGTGAAAGGGTTACATCCACGGGTTAGTTACCAGATGATGGACTGAACTACCGCTGTTTGATGGCAGACCGGGGAGCTGATGGAGCTGATGGTGCAGGGGAGCTGATGGAGCTGATGGTGCAGGGGAGCTGATGGAGCTGATGGAGCTGATGGAGCTGATGGAGGAGGGGAGCTGATGGAGCTGAAGGAGCTGATGGCGCCGGGCTGGGGGTCCGGCCTGACGAAGGATGTTCCTGTTGGGGTGAGGGAAGCCCAACTTTAAGGTTAATATTACGTTCATTGCTTTATATTTTGTTCTTGGAGATGTTACTTTGGCCATAACTTATGATTGCTGATTTAGAGAACAGTCCTTGGGTGGATGGATCCATTGGGGGAAACGTTTTAGACTCAATGACCCCTAAAGGCTGTGGCTCAATGGTCTGTGCTATTGGGTGGGTGACCTGAACTCTTTTTTCATACTGATTGAAAGTGTTTCTATATTGTGGACAGGTGAAGCTGATGACTCACCTGGAACGATGCATGGACCACGATGGGACTAATTTAGCCTTTGGAAGGTTAATGCCACTCACCTTTTTGTTTCTGTCATTTGATGACTAGTTATGCTGTTGAATTCATAGACTGTTATACCTTTTTCCTGACTAACAAATTGCTAAGAGTGCATGTTTCTGAAGTAGAAAATCGTCTAGTCCTCCATCTTTTACACTCAAGCCAACATTTTGGTTCGGAATGATGTGAACGTAGATGATGCACCCACCCGACCACAGCTCAACTACTACCACTGTTTGTTACCAGAGCAGGAGTCCATGGCTGAGGAAGGAGTCGTCAGGAGGAAGACCATGAGTCGGCCTGCCAACAAGCGTCACTGGGGAGTTTGCATAAACTGTTTTGTTTACTATCAGACATGACCGCAAACTACCAATATTACCAAACCAGACAGACTGCTTCTGTGTGTTACCAGACCACAAAAACTAGTGTGATGTTTGTTACCAGACTAAGTAATTCTGTTGCAAGACAAACTACCACTGTTTGATACAAGACTAAATAATGCTGTTACCAGACAAACTACCACTGTTTGATGCAAGACTAAATAATGCTGTTACCAGACAAACTACCACTGACGGATACCAGACTAAGTAATGCTGTTACCAGACAAACTACCCCTGCTGGTTACCAGATGTTGAGGCGTAACCAATGCTGTTTGTTTTCCAGAGCCGTGGCGGAGCTATGTTGGAGGACTGGGCTGGTGAACGCTGTCCCTAGTGCGGGTAATGACACGCGTCTCTTAAGTGATTACCACTCTCACTGCCACCAAAGTTGAATACTACTGCTACACTAGCCACTCAACTAGTCCTAAATCTGTACCTGAAGACGGCCCTTTTGATCAAATTAATTTTGAGAAAACCTTGCCTGGTTTAATGGAGCTCTGAGTGAATAGGATTTATTAAGACTCTATTTTGCTCTATATGTGGAGGCTGCAGAATCTTCTCTTTCTCACATAAGTACTAATTCATGACGGTTTTTGTTCACAGCCTGATTGTGATCCGAGGACGCAGACGGCTCTCCAGGGGTCACTTGGAGGACAACCATGTGACGGTCTTTGGAAGGTAAAGGCTAGTGGTTAGTCAACAGTGTGTTCTAGATCATGTGACGACCAGAAGTATGCTCAATTGGCTTTTTAGGGTTCTGACTAATCTCGGTAACTGAGATGCTTGGCATTTGACAGCTGATATGCAAGAGAAAGGTTGAATGAATAAAAAAAAAATATTCATTCTCTTTACCACTCCAGGCAGTGCTACTACGTTTACCAGACCAGGAGTCCTGGGCTGAGCAGCTGATGGGGGGGGGGGGGGGGGGGACATTGCACCTGGAGGAAGACCATGGTTCTACCTGCCAACGAGCATTACTGGTAAGTTTGTGGAAACTGTATTAACCATCAGACATGGGTTCTGCGAACCTCCCCAAGTTGTCAGACTACATGCGATGACATTCATCTGAATCCACTGCAAGGCTTTGGATAAAAGTGTGCTAGGTTTATGAATGAGAATAATCCATGTCGTCCTTTATCAGCTGCTGAAATGCTGTGGCAGACACACCTGAGCTGTAACCTTAGACGGCAAAGTCCTTCAGGTCAGTAGTCCATGGCGGAAGATGAACTAAAAGGCCCTCTGCTTCGTAGTTTTGTTAAATTACTTCAGTTGTTATAACATATTGATTACCTGAGACTACAATGCAGGTTTTGAGTTGTCATTCTGTGAATAATTTTCATTTTTTCATCTCCATTTCAGAGTGACAAATAAACAGCGCCTCATCACAGCTGAAGTCATCGCTTGACTGGGGATTCATCGCTGGACTGTGGATCATCTCCTACATCCACAGAACTTTACTTTGCCATCATCTGTCACATAAGGACTCCTCCTAATGTGTTCCATTAAGGTTCTTTTTCCTCCCCACTGCCAAAGGTTTTCCTTCAAGGTGTTTGGGTTCAGTGTTAGGGACAGAGTTAGGGCGAGTTGGTTGAGGAATGGGCTGGTTTCACGATGCAATGCTGTGCTTTTGTATTGGGTTGGACATTGGACTAAAAAACCCAAGATGTTGTGCAAACGCTTTTTACAATTTGTACTAATGGTGTTTCTATAATAAAAACCCTATAAAAAAAATCATGTTTAATGCAGTTTCCTGAGTCAGTATTTTGCACTGTCAACTAACCCTAACCACCATGAGTTTACTAATGCATGTTACATAATACCATATTCTCTACCTTAACCTCCCCTCTCCCTTAACCTCCACCTTCCCATCTACGCTCAACTAACCTTAACACCCCCCCTCTACCTTAACCTCCCTCTCCTCTACCTTAACCTCCCTCTCCTCTACCTTAACCTCCCTCTCCTCTACCTTAACCTCCCTCCTCTCCTCTACCTCAACCTCCCTCTCCTCTACCTTAACCTCCCTCCTCTCCTCTACCTTAACCTCCCTCTCCTCTACCTTAACCTCCCTCTCCTCTACCTTAACCTCCCTCCTCTCCTCTACCTTAACCTCCCTCCTCTCCTCTATCATAACCTCCCTCCTCTCCTCTACCATAACCTCCCTCTCCTCTACCTTAACCTCCCTCTCCTCTACCGTAACCACTCTCTCCTCTACCTTAACCTCTCTCCCTCCTCTACCTTAACCTCTCCTCTCCTCTCCTCTAACCAAACCTTAACCCCTCCCCTTTACCTTAGCCTCCCCTCTAACCATCTCTTTAGATTAATTTGCAACGGCGCCAAAGTGTCCCAATTCTCATTTGGGTTAAGGGGTAGGGCGAAGACAAAAGGCTACGTAGCCCTTGAAACAAAGCTATCCAAGGACCACACTTTAAAGGGAGGGCTTCGAGGAAAATCCGGCCGAAAATGCATTTTTACTAGTTGTTATCATTCGGACTCATGCTGTAAAGTTGACTGTATATTCGGCTCGAAGTCATACACGGACAATGCGATCTCTGAGCTCGATATAAAACATGACATAACGGTAAACAACCGTTGAACTATACATACAAGATTTTGGCGCCCTCTAGTGGCCAACCGAAACCGCCAAATAAACAAACGGCAGCGATGGCTCAAGCGAAGGACACGCACTAATGTAAGTATTTTCAGCACTTTAATTAAGGCAGACTGGTGTAATAATAATACTATTTTCGAGCGGTTTTTAATTGTGAAGTTAGTTATGAATCACTAGTCAAGTTTGTTTTGATTCACTAGTCAAGTTTGTTTTGAATCACTAGAAGCCGATGCTAATGTGTTCCGCTATCGCTATTTGTTGAGCTAGATATCCGATAACCCTTGACATGACATGTTAAGGTTTCAAGTAAAATTTGTGTGCAGTGGATTTGCTTACTACTACTATTCCTTGGTTGATTATACCGGCGCACTGCTTTGATATCGGTAAAGCTGCCACCTTGGCTACGTCACTCGCCTGTCAAACTGAAGATTTCCTTTCCACTTTTACCTCAGGGACACCACAGGAGACCAGACGGCTCATTCATTTCAGGGGGACCAGGGACAATGAGTTCCTAAAATCGAAAATGATCGCCTGAAAACAGTGGGAGTGCGTCTTACGTTGTTCAATCTTTTCATTCTTGCGTCTGTTTTCTACTTTGGTATTTCTGTGTTGAGCTCAAGAGCCCACTGAATGTCTGTGTCGTTATACGGTACGTTGGCTGTGATGTAGGCTTTTTCTGGAAGAAATGGGGGTGGAGGGGAAAGTGACCAGGCAACAGGCTTCTAAGAAGTGGGAGAACCTTAAAAATAAGTACAAGGTATGTGTCTAGTTTGAAATAAACAATTACCAATTGCCTAATGAATGTATCAACCAAACGAGACCATTGTTTTTGTTGTAATTGAGTATTTGCTGTGTGTGTGTGTGTGTGTGTGTGTGTGTGTGTGTGTGTCTGTGTCTGTGTCTGTGTCTGTGTGTGTTTGTTTTTTCAGGATTTGAGGACTCCCAAAACTCGGGTCGGGGACTGAAAGTGGGGAGGTGACTGTGGCGACGTGGCAGTATTATGACTTGATGCACGAGGTTCTTGGTGCCCGGCCAGCAATTGACCCACCAGTCCTTGTGTCACCTATTCAAGACCCCATGGTTATCCTCATGGTGCGGGTGATGTGGTTTCATGAATTTCACTAACTGCTATTCAAACATGTTTCATGAGATATTAGCTGAACATTTCTAAAGAAAATGACTTCTAACAACTGACTTGCATTGTTTCTTTAGGAGATGGTGGAGCCCTACACCCAAGGTTGACCTCCACCTTGTCTTCATCATCCCGAAGTCCCGCTCTATCACAGAACGCGCCTTGGATTGGCGGTAATTAAAGCGCTGCTGCACCCGCCCAATCACCGGCTCTTTGTAGGGAGTCAACAGACATACGGGCGTCTGGAGGCAGGGGTACCCACCATCACCTAAGAGCATGTAACCCGGCGGTGGATACCTGGCAGTCCAATAAAAAGGACTGTTTTTCATTACCCTTGTGTCATGGACAGACCCTGGGTAGCCCACAGAAATGTCCAAAAATGTCCCCTTTGCATCGCATATGGCCTGCATGTTAATTGAATAGAAATTCTTGTAATTTAGATAGTCTAATCGATGTAGTTGTGGTGGCTTGATCCGAATATGGGTTCCATCGATCCTTCTTTTCCAAAGAGGGCAGCATGTTTCTTGTCAAACGAGCGCCTGACAGTCTCTCCGTCCTGTCTCTCCGTCCTGTCTCTCCGTCCTGTCTCTCCGTCCTGTCTCTCCGTCCTGTCTCTGCGTCCTGTCTCCCCGTCCTGTCTCTCCGTCCTGTCTCTCCGTCCTGTCTCTCCGTCCTGTCTCTCCGTCCTGTCTCTCCGTCCTGTCTCTCCGTCCTGTCTCTCCGTCCTGTCTCTCCGTCCTGTCTCTGCGTCCTGTCTCTCCGTCCTGTCTCTCCGTCCTGTCTCTCCGTCCTGTCTCTCCGTCCTGTCTCCCCACACTGTCCTTTATGTTTCTTGGACGGAATGTAACTGATAATTTCGTTGCTCTGTAACATGTGCAATGACAACAAATAAAATCCTATCCTATCCTATCCTATGGCAATGTTTTGATATGTTGAGGGGAGTGTCTTATGTCTGCATTTATTTGAAAGAGCATATGCACAGAAAAGCAGACGGACGGAGTTACAATGGAGATCCTGCGAGTTTTTAAAGCCATGTGACGCGTCACATTACATAGGGAAGTTAAAGCCAGCATTTCTGACGTTTTTATCCACTAATTCATTATGTTATGTGAGGCAACGCAACGTATGCTTGATCTGAAACATGCCTACTCGTGGCCTCTGTTGACATAGCAGTCAGCTGTCCGCAGTCAGCGACGATGAAGCCACGTAATGGAGGGGCGTCCCATTTCTTAGGGGAACGTTTTACCCCTCTGTATTGAGGGGCAAGGGGAAGGGGTAAGGGGGAGGGGTAAGGGGAAGGGGTAAGGGCTAGAAATGGGATTGGGCCTTAGTGTGGGGCGGGGGAGGGGGGAAGAAGGCTTGAGTGCAGGGTCCTGCCACCATGCCCTCCCATCCTATCAGCTGCTTTTTTCACCGTTTTGCATATGTTTTATTCATTAAGTTACATGAATGTTGCACTTTTGGGGAGAGTAGGCCTATACTCCACTGAAACCAGCCGCTGTCTTCCCCGCCAACCTAAGATGTTTGTTGGTCAGTTAAAGGCCACTCCTGACCGAACTTACCTCTATCTAAGGACTCACCTTTTCAACTCTTCAGTTTGGTCAATTCATGTTAAATCCAACGATGTCTTCCATTGGTTTCCCCGTGTGTTAAAAGGTCATACCTTTAGGTCATGATGCACATTGAGCTAGTTTACTCTGCCACCCCGACTTTTTGGTAGGCCTATACTTGCAGTTGGTCTGGTTAAAGGGCTTTCAGTAGTTGTGCTTGTGGCATAACTTCTGTTGATTTTAGTGACCCTAATCATTTTGCTCGTTGCTGTCTCGATTAGTTTCCAGAATGCCATCAGATGCTCATATGATGGAAATCTATTTAAAAATACATCACACAAATACACACTGTTAATGGAAAATGCTTTGTTTGAGAGCTGTTCACGTATTTTAAAAACATACCCAGAAAACATTAATTTATTCTACAACAATAAAAAATCTATAGACCTGGTGTAGAAGCGGATGTCTTCTGGGGAAGTAGCAAACCGCTCGAACCCAAATATAGTATGCAGCTGGTAGCTCTGGACCTGCTGTCTGAGCACCTCAATCTCTTTTTGTATAGCACTGTAGTGCTCACGGTCAACACTAGAGCCCGACCGAAATAGAATTTTTAAGGCCGATACCGATACGAATATTTTGTGATTTAAAAATCCGATATGCCGATATATCGGCCGATATATATATATATATTAAAAAAAAATCCAGAAACGCGCAACAAAACAAACACATTTCCCTAACATTGGTTATTTGTAGTTATCCTTTAAATCCTTTTCACTCTCAGCTAACACGTAACAGCAAAACTGGACATGGTAGTCATGAATTAAGTCATGCTTATCGACTTTAGAGAATTGATGGGGATGTTCTTTTAATTGTTATTCAAGCAATGTATGTCTCGTGACAGTTGCCAACTTACCATGAACATACTTGCACAAATTAACAACACCGATGATCTCCGTCGATCTCCGTCATTCACTCTGCCTAACTCTGGCTGAATCAGCGGGTTTGGGCGTTAGAGCGCCCTCTGGTGGACCAACTATTATTTATTTTTTTAAATTCATTTATCGGCCATTATAAATGCCGATACCGAATAGTTTGAAAAATGCCTAATATCGGCCGATAATATCGGCCGATATTAGGCAACCGAAGAATTGTTTTTTTTGGGAAGTGGTGGAAACTTAAACTGCCATTATACCGGCTGGAAGCTGAGCACAACGGTACACAGCAGTGTTGGTTTGATCCGCCTTCACTCCGTTGAAGCTTGTGAAGTCTTCTAACATTATATTTCCATTGTTTGGTTGGGTTTTCCAACTTTTTACTATTTATAGTTGCCGTGGTAACTGATACGGGAAGTAGACCGGAAACTAGTATGCCGACACCTGGCGACACCGGAAGTTCGCTTCTAGAGTTGTGCACAGAGCCTATTATATTCTTTGACCTTCAAAATATATTTATGGTAACATACGTAGTTAATAAATACACAAATAATAATAATTAACAGGCTCAACACACATTCTTCGTTATTTTAAAATTATACGGACCAATGGGCGCGCGAGTGTGTGTAGGCTTGCGTGCGTGTACGCCTGTGTTAATTAGTCTGTGCGTGTGTTTGCGTGCGCGTGTATTTGTGAGCATGCATGCGTGCGTGCGTGCGTGTGTGTGTGTGTGTGTGTGTGTGTGTGTGTGTGTGTGTGTGTGTGTGTGTGTGTGTGTGTGTGTGTGTGTGTGTGTGTGTGTGTGTGTGTGTGTGTGTGTGTGTGTGGTTGCGTGCGTGTGTGTGTCCCAAATGGAGGGCGTGCAGTGCAGTCTATAAGAACAGGGTTGGGTTAATAGGTCGCTAATATGCATTAGCGTATTTATCTCATAGAACAGATGGCCGTCGTTACTCCGCTCTCCTCCAGTCAATCGAATCAGGAGATTGAATAAGGGGGCCGAGATGCTGTCGGGACGGGAGGCGGTGAGGGCGGGCCGCTGGTGTCGGCGGGATGGGCGTGGAGAACAGATCCTCGCTCGTCCCACCGGACGCTCCTCTCACTTTCATGCACCTTCTCAGCTCCTAGGGTCGCGTCGGTCGGTACCGCAGTCATTGGTCTCCTCCAGAACTAAAGTACTCCAGAACTTTAGTAGGCTACCCCAGAACTAAAGTAGGCTCACCACACAGTCCTCTGGAGGCTTTGCCACACACATTAGTGCCCCTGGATCATTTCTGTTCAGCTGGACGTTATCCGTTTTAAGTGTCGCAGCTGCCTGGAGCGCAACAGCGAAGTCAACTGCGCTCCACCGTGGAAATCCCTGGTGCTAACTGCTGCTGAGTGGCTTTGATTTGGTTTTTGGGGCGCAAACTACAGACTGAGATGCCGCGGAGTGTCCAGATGGAGACCGTGTTCCTGGCGCTGCTCCTGGGGGCGGTGAGTCCGCCTCACACCTGCTGCACTACACGCATCATTTACAAACGCACTGAAACTGAAAATAATGTTTTAATTAATTTGTTGAATCAGAGATGTACAATTCTGTTTTGGTAACTTCGTCCCAGAAGCATTTTGAATCAAACGTATTTAAAGTTTATTCAGCCATTATTACGCATCGAGCGCTGCAGCCAGGGTCGGATAAGGGTTACGTTAGGGGGGTAAGGAAGGGTTAAGCTTAGGGTCCGGGTTGGGTTAATGTTAGGCTCTGGGTTGGGTTAAGGTTAGCGTCTGCTTTAGGTTTTTAGGGTTCGGTTAGGCTCTCGGTTTGGTGACTGTTAGGTTCTGGGTTAAGTTATGAGTAGGCTCTGGGATATGTTAAGCTTAGGCCCTCGGTTGGGTTAAGGTTAGGGTCTGGGTTAAGTCAAGGTAAGGCTCTGGGTTAGGTTAAGGTTGGGGTTTGGGTTAAGTTAAGGTTCTGTGTTGGGTTAATGTTATGCTCTGGGTTAAGTTAAGGTTAGGTTCTGGGTTAGGTTAAGGTTGGGGTTTGGGTTAAGTTAAGGTTCTGTGTTGGGTTAATGTTATGCTCTGGGTTGGGTTAAGGCCCTTGGTTGGGTTAAGGTTAGGGTTAGGTAGTTTGGGCCTTCCACATGTCACCCTCCTCCCCTCTCATCTCTCCTCCCATTCTCTCTCTTCCCCGCTCATCCGATCCTGTCCTCCCTTTTCATCTTGTCTTTTCTCCTCCCCCCTCCACTCCTCTGTCTGTTCAATCAAGATTTCGCTACATGAGTCTATACCTTCCTCTATAGCCAGAATATGAGTCTATACCTTCCTCTATAGCCAGAATATGAGTCTATACCTTCTTCTATAGCCAGACTATCAGTCTGTACCTTTCTCTATAGCTATGAGTCTGTATCTTCCTCTATAGCTATGAGTCTGTACCTTTCTCTCTATGAGTCTGTATCTTCCTCTATAGCTATGAGTCTGTACATTTCTCTATGAGTCTCTACCTTCCTCTATAGCTATGAGTCTTTACCTTTCTCTTTAGCTATGAGTCTTTACCTTTCTCTATAGCTATGAGTCTGTACCTTCCTCTATAGCTATGAGTCTGTACCTTTCTCTCTATGAGTCTGTATCTTCCTCTATAGCTATGAGTCTCCATCGTTCTCTATGAGTCCATACCTTCCTCTATAGCCAGACTATGAGTGTGTACCTTCCTCTGTAGCTATGAGTGTGTACATTCCTCTATAGCTATGAGTGTGTACCTTCCTCTTCAGTGGCGGTTCTAGACCCATTCTACTAGGGCGGCCAATGAGGGGCCAGTGTTTACCAGAGGGGCACAAGAAAAGGCAAAAATATATATTTAAAGATTATAAACTTTACTTTACTTTGGAATCCTCAAGTATTTTTCTGTCAAAGTATCTAAATTGATGGAGCTTATGCACTAAATCATCAAAATCATTTAAACATTTGTTTTGTACAAGCGTGCAAGAGAAGTAGGGACATAACAAAAATAAAAAATACAGTACAGGGTAAAACATACAGTGTGTCATGTCAAAAAAACCTCCAGGGTAACAACGAAGTGCAAAACAATGTGCCATTTCCTATTTATTTGATGAGTTTCAGTGAAGAGAAACTGTGTTCCCAAGAGGCTGAGTTTACAGGAAGGGCTGCAGCAATCTTGCACCGTCTAAAGAGATCAAGAGATGAGAGATGTTCTACTGTTCTATCCTCATTTCATGATAGCTGCTATTAGGAGAAAAAAAAAGTATGGGCATGCATTAGATATCGTTGCATAACCATCCCTTCCTACTTAACACGGGCAGATAGCCTTCTACTCTTTGCTCAAATGTATTTGTTATCCCAATGCAACATCCAAAACGAATGAAAATAGGTGGTCAACATCACAACATTGTGTAGCCTAGACCTAGTAAGGATACTGAGTCTGACATTTGGATACTCACTTCTGCTTCGATGAGTTTGCTTAGATATAATTTAGTTTCTAAATATCTCGAGAGCAGACATTTAAAAACTTAATTTCATCATCAGCATCTCCATGGGTTTTCATATGAAATGAACATTAAACAGAACAGATAGGTGCAATAAATACACACATGCACAAGGTTTTGATGTTATTTATGTTTAATCAATATATGGTCTACTAAAACTCAGAAAAAGCAAAAGTTTGTAAGAAACCAAACCGTTTGTAAATCCGTCAAGATTTCAACGAGGTAAGTGTATTAGCGTTTGTGCAGATCACTGATTTACGTCCGCTACAACAGATTCCCCCAGAAAGCTTTACTGTGGTAAGATGGCGGCCTATGGCAAGGTTCTAGACGCCGCCGTAGGGCATCTAGTTCATATATATATCTATGGTCAGTCCTGTGTGTTCAAAGTTCGCTACGTCACAGCTGTTTCGAAAAGTGTGTTTCCATCTCCCATTTTGTGAATTTACTCTCTTTCCCATTTCTCAAAAACCACCTCAAGCGAGCGGAAAAACCTTTTTTGCGAATTAGAGGATTTTAATGCGAATTTTGGTTTTTCCATCACCGTTTACTGATTCGATACTTCAAAGTTCGCATAAAATCAGGGGGATGGAAACGCACCTAGTGTGAGGAACTACATTAACACGGTTATGTGCAAGAACAACAAGTCACTTACGAAATGAAATCGTTTTGCTTAGCTTCGACTCTTGCAACAGGAAAAATTGTCGCTCCTTTCTCCAAGAGTAGTCGCTGAGCGACCCCCGTGTAGAGCTGCCATTATTCTATGCTATGCGTCTTTACCTTTCGATGGGTCTGCACCTTTCTCTATAGCTGAGTCTGTACCTTTCTCTATAGCCAGTCTATGAGTCTATACCTTCCTTTATAGCCAGTCTACGAGTCTATACCTTCCTCTATAACCAGGCTATGAGTCTGTACCTTTCTCTCTAGATATGAGTCTGTACATTTCTCTATAGCCATGCTATGAGTCAACGCCCCCCCTGTTTGCAATGCTTCACTAGAACCGGCCGTAGCTTTCCCAGCTTTTCTAAGGGGATGTCAGACTCAGCGCACACAGCCACAAAGCCCTGAATAAATTCTCGTCTCCAATCTGCGGATGCGCTTGCACTAGTAATGGTGGTTAGAGGAGGCTTGCTCTGGTTACCAGGCTGCTCTGCCTTGTTCTTCACATGGGGCTTCAGCCTTTAAGTGGTCCTCACACATATTCGTACTGTCCAATCAATAGTATGTTGACAGAATTTGCAAAACAGTTTACCCCCAACTCATAAAAGTCCCGGTATTGATCTGCTCTGAATTTAGGAGTAAGGGTCGAATCTTTAGTTTTTAAGTGCGCTCTTTGACACGTTTCTATCAAAACACTTAGATCGAAAATGATTGTTGTATTTATGCCTACTCATCTGTAATTGTACAATTATTAAATCATTTAGGGTACTACAATGATCAGGACTACATTTGATTATCTTTTTTTTTTTATCAACTTTCACCAAAATATGAAAAAATTGCATATTCTGCAATGCTCCATGTTGTACAGTGGATCATTCTAGTACAACATTTTGCAAACCGGTCTGCAATTTCAACGTCGCAGAAATCATAGGGCGACTATATAGATAAATATATATCCACTGTACTGTATATACTCACTATAGGGCAATGATGATTGGTCTGTCGGATGGCAGGTGGGAGCTTCAGCCAATCAGGCTGCGTGTCCTTCTGGTCAGCTGACCACGGATGGGGTCTGCTGCCTTGAATGTGGACCTGGAGAAGGAGTCACCAAACCCTGCGGAGCAACACAGACCGTCTGCGACCCCTGCTTAGACAGTACTGTACTATACACACTATATACTACACACACTACACACACACACACACACACACACACACACACACACACACACACACACACACACACACACACACACACACACACACACACACACACACACATTCTGATCTCTGTGCATGTGTAGGTTTTAAATGCTGACCATTATTAAGTTGTTCTCTTCTGTATTATTAATAATAAATAGGTATAGATGTATATAGATATATTATACGTGATATATTATACATGATATTTAATGTATCATATCAATTATATGTGATACATTAAACATATATTCTCAATGCTCCTTATCCTAATAGCTCTGAGAGCAATAGCAGTTGTCATAATAGGAGCACTTTGAAGCAGGAACTGTACTAGGAGATGATCACTATCTAGCAGAGTGACTTGGTAAGATATCATTATGTAGCAGGAGATGTACTAGGAGACCACTATGTCTCAGGGTGTACTAAAATACCAACTATGGAGCTAGGTGAACAAGGATATCGCTATGTAGCAGGATGTACTAGGTAGGAGATCACTATGTAGCAGAGTGACTAAGTAGGATATCATTATGTGGCAGGATATGTACTAGGAGATCACTATGTAGCAGGGTCTACTAGGGGATCACTATGTTGCGGGGTGTATAAGGGGATCTCTATGTAGCAGGGAGACTATGTAGGAGATCACTATGTAGAAGGGTGTACTAGGTGATCACTATGTAGCAGGGTGTACTGGTTGTTCACTATGTAGCACGGTGCGTTAGGTGATCACGATGTAGCAGGGTGTATTAGGAGATCACTTTGGAGCAGAGTGCGTTGTCAGTGAGTCTCAAGGGGCTAGGGGGCCACTTAATCTTTGACCTCAGCGGCAGCAGGAAGCACTCATTATTTGGCATCCTAACCTGGAGTAGGAGCTGCTTTGTTTGTTTTGCACCATAAATATAACTTAGAACAAATACATACAACAACATTGCTTTTCAAAAAACACTGACCAATCGCCAATTATTATTTGTTTGACATTATTTTCAGGTTATTGCACTAAGCGCTTGAAAGTGTCAACCACTTATTCCCCAAGCGGAGGTCGATATATAAACAACCGCATTAAGAGACGTACGCATCAAATCACATATGGCACATCTTCAATACGTGCATTGTGTTCTTATTCAGCACACAACGCATTACATTATCGATCACCCTGCTGCTACACTATACACCTAGCCTGGCTATTGCCAGACCAAGCTCGATTGTAGATTGCACATTGGTCTGGTGACGCTGCCGTCATTTCCTTCAGCACAAGAGGCGTGATCAACGGGCCTAGTTCAAATGACTCTGTACGCAATTGGCTGCTTGCCGTCGCTTCCCTGTCATCATTGGGTTGATCCAGCCAATAGAGCACCAGGGGAAAAAGCCAGCTTGGTGATTGGCTCCCGCAAATAAAAATGATCGGAAGCATAAAGAAATGTATTGCTCCTCTCCAGACCGTTCTGCCGGCGATTTCGAATCGCCCCAGAACGGGCTGGGGGTACCCAGTCTACTATACACCATCGCACAGCCCATAACGTATCCACGGTGCTTGTCGTCCACCCAGGTGAGACGTACTCAGAGGGGCGGAGCCACACGGAACGCTGCCAGCCGTGCACACGCTGCGCCGGCCTGCAGCGCATGAAGTCGCCGTGCATGGACGCCAACGACGCGGTGTGCGTGTGTGACTACGGCTTCTACCTGAGCCAGCAGTCCAACCGCTGCGAGCCGTGCACGCGGTGCCCCGAGGGCGAGGGCCTGCTGTACAGCTGCGACTACGACCGCGACACCGTGTGCGAGTCCTGCAGCGTGGACAACTACTCGGACCAGGAGAGCTCCACGGAGCCCTGCCTGCCGTGCACGCTGTGCGACGAGGACGACGAAGAGGAGATCCAGCCCTGCACCCGGCTCAGGGACACCGTGTGTCAAGGTGGGTGGGCGGGCGGGCGGGCGGGCGGGCGGGCGGGCGGGGCGTGCGAGGGGGTTGCGATGTGTGTGTTAGTCGTGCTCGTAGGACACACGTACGCGCTCGTGCTCGTGCGTGCGAGCATGCAAGCGAGACAATCATACACATAGAGGCACGCACACACACATAAACACATGCACATGCACACAAACACACCAACACACATACAGACACAAACACACATATACACACACACACACACACACACACACACACACACACACACACACACACACACACACACACACACACACACACACACACACACACACACACACACACACACACACACACCACGCGCCTCGGGCACTCAGTCAGAGAAACTGAACACCCCACACTCCACCCTCAACAAAGTCCGTAGCACACCTACAGACTGAACCCAGCTACAGACTATATCGGTGTGTTATCTATGTACCAAGTGGTAGCATCTCAATTGAAAGTAAAATAAAAGAGGGCCTAAACTAGATCCGTGCGGTACCCCATATGCAATGACTGCAGAAGAAGAGGAATTTGTTAGAATGCAGAGGGGGGTGAAGTCTCCTACTAATATTCAGCCCTTTCTTGTGTCCCCCCCCCCCCAACACTAGAGAACATTGATATTCACCAGTTCATCTGGGGAGAACATTAGGGTCAACAGAGTTAGAGTGAGTCATCCCCAAGACAAGTTGTCTCACTGTGCTTCCAGAAGGTCATTTCTAAGACTGGGGTTCTAGCCCGTGGCCACAGAGCCATCAGCCTACATTCCCCCTGAAGGTCTGACCTGATCAGGGAGATTGGCTTTACCATGAAACAACACGTCTATTGACGAAAGTTAGCACCCAGGACCCCGAAACTGGTGACTTACAAATCGGCTTTTGTTGTGCCATCTTCCTGTTTGATACAGCAGCCACAGCCACAACCCTCAACCCTCACTTAGCTACCCTCAGCCACTTAGCTAACCTCAATCAGATAGCACAACCACTTAGCTAACCTTAATCACTCAGTTACAACAGTCAGTTATCTAAACTCAACCAGGTCAGGTAACCTCAGCCACTTAGTTTACCTGAAACAGTGTGTGTGTGTGTGTGTGTGTGTGTGTGTGTGTGTGTGTGTGTGTGTGTGTGTGTGTACGTTTGTGTTTGTGTGGGTGTGTGCGTGTGTGTGTGGGTGTAGTTCGCAGAAATGCTGCAACCCAAGAAGATGTTTCCAGATTAAACCGGATGTTTCTACAAATAGGAGAAGCGTTTGCCTATGTTAACGATACTGGATTATAAATTAGCCCTCCCCTCACTAGCTGTCTCATAAGTCTCACTCGCTCCTTCCCGCAGGGCCGACTGCTAAGTGGGAACTTTAATTTGTTGTGTCTCGTCCTCCTCTTGCAACAAAGAACACGTGGAATTAAAACGTTTCTGAAGGACTACGATGAAAGCGGCAAGATAAGCATGTACATAGAGAGGATACAGATACAAGCTATTCATAATAATAATAATAATTGTATTTGAAGGCGCTTTCCTCTGCACTCCAGGACACCGTACAGAGTCATCAGAAGGAAACAAAATTAAGAAAGAGAGAAATAAATTGTAATAACAACAGACATAGTAATTGGCATCAGGTGGAATAAGCAGTTCTGAACAGATGTGTTTTGAGTTGTGATTTGAAAAGGGGAAATGAATCGATCTTTCTTTGGTGGTGGTGAGACGGGCAGAGGGGACAGACAGATGTACGGAGGAAAAGGATCTGAGGGAGTTGGTACGTGGGCGAGGTCGGACAGATATGGGGGAGGAAGGTTGTGGATGGCCTTAAATGTTAACAGGAGGACCTTGAATTTGATACGGAACTGAACCGGGAGCCAGTGGAGCTGTTGGAGGACAGGGGTGGTGTGGTTGGTGGATGGGGTTCGTGTCATAATTCGGGCAGCTGAATTCTGGACCAGTTGGAGTTTAACGGAGGGATTTGTGAGGGAGGCCGAGAAGGAGCGAGTTACAGCAATCCATACTGGAGGTGACGAGGCCGTGGACAAGGATGGCGGCATTGTGGATAGTGTACTGTCCAGGATGACACCCAGACTCTTAACCCTGGAGGAGGGTGAAACATTGGAATTATCGATGGTGATTGAAAAGCAGTTTGTTTTTGATAAGGTTGATTTTGTACCAATGAGTAGGACCTCGGTTTTGCTACTATTTAATTTGAGGAAGTTGTGTGAGTGAACCAGTTTTTTATTTCAGACACGCAGTTAGTGAGGGAGGTGGGCGGAAGAGTGGACGAGGGTTTAGTGGTGAGGAAGAGCTTGGGTGTCGACAGTGGAAGTGAATGTTACATTTGTGGAAGATATTGCCGAGGGGAAGGAGGTAGATGATGAAGAGGAGGGGTCCCAGCACAGAACCCAGGGGCACCCCTGAAGTGACGGAGGAGGGGATGGATTTGAACGACTTCAGTTGGATGAACTGAGTGCGGCCAGATAGGTATGATTTGAACCAGTCTAACGGAGTGTGGGTGATGGCGATGGAAGCTAGCCTGTCGAGGAGGGAGGTGTGACAGAGCGTGTCAAAGGCTGCACTCAGGTCGAGGAGGATGAGGATGGTGAGTCCAGAATTAGCTGCCATTAGGAGGTTTTCTGTTATTCTGATGAGTGCTGCTTCAGTGCGATGGAGTGGGCGGAAATAGTCGCGGTTTTGAAGGTTGTCGGGACAGTTCCAGTGTTGAGAGAGGAGTGGATGATGGCAGAAATGAGGGGGGCCAGAGAATGAGGGGGGCTGTTGAGATGCTGAGGTGAGGAATTAATCCAAGGTGCTGGTGGATATTCTTGATGTTTGTCGTGAAAGAGGACATAATGGAGTTGCAGAAGGAGGTTGTGTTCAGGTGAGGGGGCAGAGAGTCCTGGGGTTTAGTGGTATTGTTGAGTAGGGTGAACACTGACCTGGAGTATCCTTTATTGGCAGTGATTATTCTGGAGTAGTAGTGGGTTTTAGTGCTGGCAATGGAGTCCTTGTAGTCTAAGATGTGATTATTGTACATTTCTGTGTGAATGGTGAGGCCTTTTTTTTTTTTTTAAATGAATCCGTTCAAGTTGCCGACCTTTGGCTTTCATCAGACGACGGTCGGCGGTGAACCAAGTTGCGGAGACAGAGAAAGAAGCATGTGATTTTTTCGAGTCGAGCGTTGTAATGAGAGACCAGATTATCATGGGTGGATAGATTTTGGATGTCAGGGAGGCGGAAAGAGTGGATACTTGAAATGAGAGTGGTAGGGTTAATGTTCTTCATATTCCGGAATAAAATGAGGCGTGGTGTTTTAAAGACGGAGAGAGTGAGTTTCACTGTGAATGACCGGAGAAAATGGTCAGTTATGGGGTGTTCATCAGCGGTAGGTTCAAGAGGGGTGACACCAGAGCAGCACATTAAGTCTAGAATGTGTCCTTTGGAGTGTGTGGGAATACTGGTACGTTGCTGGCATCCAAGACTATCTAAACAGGAAGTGAAGTCTTTGGTGAGCGGCAGATTGATATGGTCCATGTGGATGTTGAAATCACCCCGCAGTATTATGCTAGGGGAGAGAGAGGATAGATGGGTGAGAAAAGAAGAAAAAACAATCAAAAAGTCACTATTCGGTTTAGGGGTACGGTAGACAGTAGCGGTGAGTTTATAGAGAGGTAACAGATAAAAAACTGAAACATGGTGTCTTGTTAAGAGTTTGCATCAGGTTAAGAGAGGCCAGAAGCAGGCAGAGAGAGAGACCAGAAGCAGGTAGAGAGAGAGACCAGAAGGAGAGAACAGACTACAGTCAATAAGGAAAACGTAGAGGAGAAGGTGATCCGTGGAGATCTATGGACATTAAGGAGATCAATAGAAGAGAGGAGAGGAGTAGGGGGATGGAAATGGATGATTAGGCATCTCCGAGAGATAGAGAGACAGGCCAAAGAAAGACAGGACATAGAGAGACAGTACAAAAGAAAGACCGGGAATAGAAAGACAGGAAAGGGAGACACCGGCCAAAGAGAGACAGGCCATAGAGAGACAGGCAATATAAAGAAAGGGCCGAGAGAGAAAGAACATAGACAGACTGGACAAAGACAGACGGACAAGATAAACCTTATAGACATTGGAGTGGGCATTCCTTAAACAGTGTCCAGATCATTAGATCATCAGGACGTGTGCGGTCAGATCCACAGACCTCCTCTGTTTGCTGCACAGCTTGGCTTTGTCCGACCCGCCATCAGCGGGTCCCCTCCCCCCCCCCCCCCCTCACGCTGAGCCTCGGGATGATCACTGAGCCTGGGTGGACCCCATGTCCTTCCAGAGGTGATTTGGGGGTGGGGGTTGCATGCCTCTGGTTCTGGTTGTAGAAGCTCTGCATATCAATCTTCTGATCTGCTGGAAGCATGTCAGCGATCGGCCATTCAGGGGAATGTCAGAGAGCCGCCACAGAGGGGCTTGTGTTCTGCTAGAGATAATAGGGGGTCAACTGGAGTGGTGGTGGACCAGTGTACTGGGAGTACTGGCAGTACTGGCATTATATATTCATGTATATGTTCCCTATGCAACAGTCACCATGCTATGTGAGCTGGGCATTGTGGGGTTCCCCGGAAACGGGGCCTCTGATGTCCGTAGTCGCAGGTGTCTGAGATCATAACACCCTACATCGCATCCTGACATCAATACATCTCTACATCGTAACAACACAAAATCATGACATCATTACATCTCTATATAACAGCATGATTACGCCATAAATCATTGCATCATAACATCATAACATCTCGGCCACACAACATCACGAAATCACGACATCATTATGATATCACAATATCATCAAGTCATAACAGCACGTAAACATGTACAGGTAGCTGTTACCAATTGATATGGTACGGACAACAAAGATACAGCCTAAGTCTGCAGATATAGACTCAGTCTCAAGCTAGAGACAGAACAGATGGAGGGAGAGAGACAGAGGGAACAGAGAGACATGTGGGAGAGAGACGACCGAGATCAGAGAGAGAGATGAAGAGATAGAGAGCAGATGCTGAGAAATGGTAGCATCAATAAGAGATGAAATTTCTACTATGACCTCTGTGACACACACACACACACACACACACACACACACACACACACACACACACACACACACACACACACACACACACACACACACACACACACACACACACACACACACACACACGCGCGCACACACAAACACACACAAAACAAAAAGAATACCAGTCACAGCAATGAAAGATGAGAATATTGGGGGAGAGAGAGAAATTAACTAGCCCATCCCTAGGTAATATGGAAGAGACAGAATGAGTGGTTAAAGAGACAGTGAAAAAAAACGTAAGAAACCTTTCATGATACAGAATAAAGGTTTGATCTAAACCATTCATCCATCGCTATTACGAATTCCCACTCAGAGCTACGTTTTATTAAAGAACAATAATTAATTCCAGTCGAAGACACGCAAAGTTGTCAACACCTCATGCTTGAGGAGCTGGCGATGTGCCCGCAAACGTACAGCCGGAGAGCCGAAGCTTTATGTTACCTCGTTCCCAGGCGTTCCCATCCCACGACGTAACGCCTGGAACAGGGTGCCTCAAACACACGGCATTGGCGAGAGAGGGGGCGGGACTTCTGATCAAAGGAAGTGGCATCCGTTTCAGTTACATGGGTTCAGTGGCGGGGGTTGAGAGAGAGGGAGGGACTACTGCTCAAAGGAAGTGGCATCCGCTTCAGTTACATGGGTTTAGTGGCTTGGGTGGACAGAGTGGGCGGGACTTCTGATAAAGGGGTTTCCGGTATTTGTAGAGAAAAGCAACTTTTTTTTTAAACCCTAACCCTTATCGTTCATGTCATGTTCTCATTCTCCTCTCTGAGGTGACTCTGAACTGGCGTATGTGAGACCGGGATGTGAGTGTAAATTATATATATTTGTATATATATATACAAATTTTTCATTCAGTGTGTCATCATAAACATTCCCAAGTTGTTGATTGGAAATCTTGGCTTCTAGCCGGATAAAAATTCCTAATGTGGGATTTAATGACCAGCCTCAGACACACACACACACCTGCCCACACCTGGGAACAAGAACCAGCCCGATGCTGCCCCTCCCAACACATGCACAGACACACACAAACACTTCCTTACACTCTTAAATACACGCACACATACACAAACACACCCACACACCCACACACACACACACACACACACACACACACACACACACACACACACACACACACACACACACACACACACACACACACACACACACACACGTAAAGAAAGATGGAAGGAGAATGAACGTGGAGGGCATGGAGGAGGGGAACAATAGTCTGTCTACAAAGGAAGGAAGAGGGTCTAGTTTCCAGAGGGGGGGCAGACAAAGATGGCCTGTGTGTCGAGGTGTCTGATGTCACCAATCAGAGATGGAGAGGAGAGAGTGGAGGGGGAGAAAGGAGAGAGGAGAGAGGAGAGGACTGGAGAGGAGAGGGCAGGGGAGGAGAGGAGGGCCTGGAGGAGGAGAAAGGAGGGAGGAGAGAGGAGAGAGGACAGGACTGGAGAGGAGCTAGGCAGAGGAGGAGAGGAGGGCCTGGAGGAGGAGAAAGGAGAAAGGAGAGAGAACAGGACTGGAGAGGAGAGGGCAGAGGAGGAGAGGGGGGGAGAGGAGGAGGGGAGGGGGGAGGGGAGGAATCGAAAAGAGAGGAGGGGAGAGGAGGAGGAGGAGAAGGGAGAGCAAAGGAGGGGAGGAGGGGAGGAGGGGAGGAGGGGAGGGGAGGGGAGGAATCGAAAAGAGAGGAGGGGAGAGGAGGAGGAGGAGAAGGGAGAGCAAAGGAGGGGAGGAGGGGAGAGGGGAGGAGGGGAGGAGGGGAGAGGAAATTCAATTTTTATTTAATATAAAGCACTATAGACACTAGCTAACACCCTAGACACTAATAAACACCCTAGACACTAATAAACACCCTAGACACTAATAAACACCCTAGACAGACACTAATAAACACCGGTACTTTTTCTAAACAATGTCTAGTTTACAGTAAGAGAGCGTTGTTTACACACGCAGAGGACAGATCCGTCCCTTTAAGAGAGCGGCAGTGCGCGCCATCGTCCGAGAGGTCTTCACCATAATTCCCCTAACGTTAAGTCGCTAAATGAGTCGATGACTCAGACAGCTGTGGATACTGTTGCATGATCAATTAAATTGCAGGGTGGCCCAGCTGTGTTATCCGTGTTCGAAACGATCTAAAAATAACCTTTTGAGCGTGTTGACCGTTGATGTAACGTTTTAACGTTCCTGTTCGCATTAGCTTGATGACTTTCATGAATTTTGTTTGTTACAGTGTATGTTTTAGTTGATATGCTATATATCATACCTCTACAGATTGTTATTTAAATGAAGACCTCCCCTTTAAGAAAGTGAGTTTTAAAGCAGACCGCCCCTTTAAGAGAGTATAACTTAAATGCAGAGGGAAGGCTTCCCCTTTAAGGGAGTAGATAGCATCTTGCACTTAGAGGACAAGAAACTCGACACCTACTTCAACCTAAGAGGCTGACTGGTAAAACATTAAGAAGATCGATACATATACACTTTATGGATTCACCAATATGTTCCTCCGTTTGATAAATACTTATAGGTACTTATAGGGTTGGACATGGGTTATTATTATGTACTTACTACGCCCTCAGATTCGTCTTACGATATCCACACCGTAACACTCGCCCCGATAATAAACCCACCCCTGTGATAACCCTGGTCCCAGTCTGCACTGTAGGAGGCTGTGGTTTTATTGGGGGAGCTCCCAGGATGACCAGTAGTAGACAGTGGGGAAGCTGCCCCAGTATGACCAAGAGTAATTATGGTTCTACTGGGCTGCTCAGAGTGTCCTCCACTAGTATACTGGTTGTACTGGGCAGCTCCCAGTGTCCACTAGTGCCGGACTGGTTGAACTGTGCAGCTCCCAGTAGTAGAATGATTTTGTCACCCAGTACCAGACTGGTTGTACTGGGCAGCTTCAAGTGTCCCCCAGTAATATACTGGTTCTCCTTGGCTGCTCAGAGTGGCCACCAGTAGTGACCTGGTTGTACTGGGCAGCTCCCATTGTCCAACAGTAGTGGACTGGTTGTATTGGGCAGCGCCCAGTGCCACCAGTAGAAGCCTCTGGTTAGTCAACCAGTATAAGGCTAACTGTGACGACTGTGTCCCCCGCAGACATGAACCCGGTGCTGACCACGCCCTTGCCCTCCCTCAACCCCTGGGAAGTCAATCCGCCGTCCGTGGACTACGAGGATCCGGCCGGCCCCCCTCCCTCGGAGGAGCCCAACACGACGGAGAGGCCGGGGCTCGTCTACAAGGGCCTGCACGACAAGCTCATCCCCATCTACTGCTCCATACTGGCCGCCGTGGTGCTGGGCCTGCTGGCCTTCGTCATCTTCAAGAGGTGAGCCAGATTCGGCCATGCCCCGCCCCGTTCTGCCGGCCGTTTGAGTTCGCCCTCGAAAGAAGGGTCCGGAGAAGAGCAACGCATCTCTTTCTAGTTCCGATACGTTTTTGCGGGAGCCAATCGCCAAGCTGGCTTGCCCCCCTCCTGGCGCGCTATTGGCTGGTTTAACACAATGAGGAAGGGGAGCGACGGCAAGCAGCCAATTGCGTACAGTCATTTGAACTAGGCCCGTTGATCACGCCTCTTGTGCTGGAGAAAATGACCGCAGCTTCCCCAGACCAAGCTCAATCTACGATTGAGCTTGGTCTGGCAATAGCAGGCTAGAGGTGAGAACCCTGACCTTTAACCCCTGACCTTTGACCCTGAACCCTCCAGCCCTAAACTGTCACCCTCAACTCTAACCTCTGACCCACCAGTATCGGCGCTAAGGTGGGGCATTTGGGGGCCGTGCCCCCCCCCAGCGGTCATTAATGCCCCTCCTACCACAGGTCATGGCGTGGCCAAAAGAAAAAATCCATTTTAGTTATTCTTATAATATTAAATGGGCAAAATGTAACTTAAATAAAATAAAATAAATGAATGGGGGAATCGCATCATTTTGGTTGTGCATGCAGGTTAGGCTTGGTCAGTGCTCATTGTTTGCTGAATAAACATATAACATTTGATTCAACATAACGTTAAGCTGCAGCGTGCAGAATCCTGGTTTGAATTGAAAATAATATGGTAGACAGTTTGTCCGCCTATATTATAGACAGTTAGCCGAATTATCAAAAAAATGGTTTTACGAAAATTGCTTAGCCTTGACACGCAAATGCACAAGCGAATGGAAGGACACAGCACTTAGACGTTGTTCATTTCACTCCTTGAAGCCAGCCCTGGCTCTCTGTACATGGCCTTGTGTTATTTCTGGTGAGTGGCCTGTCCAATAGGCTACTTGCTACCTGTAGCGGCAGGCCTACTTAATGTTATTTTTTTAGGTGCATAAACTGTTGAGCGGTGAATAAACTCTTTCTGACATATCAGAGGTGGGTGAACTGCATTTATCTGTGTTTTGCCTCCACGACCACCTTCCGCCTTTTATTTTCGTCTTTGTTTGTGTGGCCGCGTAAACTTTGTGCATAGGGCTACTACCACATAGCCTCGACAACAACAAAAACAACATATAGTTGCTAAAAAATAATTAATAATAAGCCTAATAATATAAAGAAAAATGTGTTTCGTTTTTGATAGCATTGCTGCTGTGTTTGACTGTGAGGTCACCACTGAGTTAAAATACTTCTCAAACGTTACTGCCCCCCCCGCTGGGGACCCGTGCCCCTCCAGTAGATCTGTTCTGGCGCCGACTCTGTTACCCACTAAGTCATCTCCGTGACTCTGGCCTTGACCCTATCACCTATAATCCCAGTAAACCCAGTGTATGTAGTGTAACTGTGGTTCGGCCGCTTTTATTGTCATATAACTCGTCGTTAATTAGCATGCGAGCAGTAAAGCCTGCCCGGCCTGTTGGATGAGTTAGCTGCTTCTGTTGAAATGTTCTAACAGGATCACGCTGTTTGGAAGCGGACCTAGTTACAAGTGTTAACACGCAGGAATGTAGAGGAGACCACACTTCCCTGGAGGCTAACGTCGAACAAGGACATTTCGACACAGACCAGAACCTCTGCTCGTTAAACTCTTGATTCCTATTCTTACGATGGTTGACATTCTGCTTGAAATAATACCCGTTTGTGTGTCGCGGCAGACCGTCCATATGTCAGCTGAACAGTGAAGCATGTCGGGTTGCCAGTAGGTCAACAGATTAGAATCTCAGGAAAAACAACATGAATATTTTATTTGATGTTTCTTATTAATGAAGTCATCTGCCACTTCCCCCGGACACACACAGACTCAGGCACACAAAGAACATACACAAACACTCTATGCGGTAATTACTGTAGCAATGTGAATATTAAAGCAGAAAAGACAAATATTATAGTAATATATTTGACTTTGACAAACATTACTGTCATGTAACTACTTAGAAAAGATAAATACAGACCTTCTGCCAGGTCTCCCCACGGTGAATCACTCCCTTGGTCTTTGTCTTTGCTTCTAGGTATGCCAAGCGTGCATAGTATTTCTTTGTTTTCATTAATCATTACTGAACTATGTCTGAACCTGTCTCTATGTCCGGATTGATGTCATTCCCTGGAACTTTGTTCCTTACTGTGCAGGATTCCCTTGTAAAATAGATAATTGATCTCAACGGGAGTCACTCCTAACAAAAGATTATAGAAGATAAACACAAATGATGGCCATACCATTGTATTGGCTTCATGTTAGACATGCAGCAAGCATAAACCTTACCGTAGACTCAACCTCAATCAACTCCATACTGGCCCTATAAGATACACATAGCTTTCTGTGTGGATTTGTATATTCCTGCTGTGTAATACTTGCACATGCAATGGCAAATAAATATGCAACAATACTTTAACCTCACACAAACTCTTAACCTACTCTATAACCAACCCCAACCCTATAAGCCTTACCCTTAACCCTATCCTATACTCAATCATATCTACACATACCTATAAAGGCACATGCCATTACGTGTAACCTATGTAACAGCTGCTTGTGTTTAGACGGTATGATATACATGCGTACTGTATATACATGTATACATGTATGTGTGTGTGTGTGTTTCCTGCAGGTGGAACAGCTGTAAGCAGAACAAGCAGGGGAACAGTTGTCCGTCAGGGCAGGGTGCGGTGCAGCAGGCCAGCCCGTCTCCTGAGGGGGAGAAGATGCACAGCGACAGCGGGATCTCCGTGGACAGCCAGAGCCTACAGGAAGGACACAGCACGTCGCAGACAGGCATGGCAACGCACAGCGCATGCGCCCACACACACATGCCAAACATGCGCACATGCACGTCAACCACAGATACTCCCACACGCACACACACATACACGCACACGTCGACACACACATGCCACACGCCACCCACACACACACACACATGCACACACACGTACACGTACACACACACACACACACACACACACACACACGTCACACACACACACACACACACACACACACACACACACACACACACACACACACACACACACACACACACACACACACACACACACACACACACACACTCTCTAGTTGTTCCTACTAACAATATTATACTTTTCGGTATTTTCATTAGCATTGAAGAATTATTCCATGAGATTAATATTCCAGGTTTTCTCTCCTTTTCCTCTGAATCTCTGATTAATCCTTAAATCATAAATCACACTGGGTAGGAACCAATCCTCAATAAACCCTCTTGTTTAACCTGTAACCCTACACATCTACTGAACATTCCATTTCTAAACTGTATATTTTGTAGTTTAAACACAGTTTTAACATCCCATCATCGTTTTACATAAACCACGGCTTGCTGTATAAACTGTGTATTGTATACATGCCTTCAGCGTCACGACTGCTTACCGTTCATATCATGTGTATCAAGAAACCTGTTATTCATCCAATATTTATCGCATCATCTGCGCACTGCACCATTGCAACCCATTTCTTGTGTAGATTTATATCTTTATCTGGTAGCTAAATGTTTCTATGTTCAAATCTTTATTTTGCTCTGTTCTTGCCTAAGTCTATAATTAATCGGTGAGTACATTGAGAGCCAAGAAAAATAAATGACTCAGATTCCTTGAATGTGTGTGTGTACACACAAACTCGGGCCAACAAAGCGGGTGACTGACTCTAGAGCATTCACACGTTGTTAGCAGACCATGTGCATTGCCTCAGGAAAGCTGAATTTATTATTGTTTCTCTCACTTGCTCGTGTAACGCCATGTGACTCGATGGGACTTCAGCCTTATTCGATAAAGCAGAGAAAATAAACGACTAAATATCAATACATAAGTAGTCGAAACTGCCCGAAATTCATTTAAGCTTAATAAATATAAACAACGCTATAAATAATAATAATAATAATAATAATACATGCATACATAGTGTTCCTTCACCGGACACCTTAAAGGGGACCTATTATACTTTTCGACTTTTACGACCTATAAACATTGTTATAATGATTGATAGTCATGTTTAACAATAAACAAAAAACGATGTAGATTTTCGGGGAACTCTTCCTCTCATCTGGGCGCTTTCAGCCTTCTCTGTCAACGCTCCGTTTCGTCCTTCTCCGCCCCCTCGCCCCCCTCCTGCCAACCCAACTCCGTTGTGACTGGTTACCTTCCTTGGAGCGTGCGCGGGCAGATTTGACCCGGCATATGGGGCAGGAGTACGTCTACGTAGATGTTTCCCGGAAATGAATCGCAAGTGAATCGCAAACGTTGTCCCGAGTGTTTAGCGCTCTGCACAGCCACCCCAGACTGTCAGCAGGGAATACGTCGAAATGCATGTACGTCATTATTTGACACTTTAGTATGGTTAAACATGACTATCAATCATTATAACAACGTTTATAGGTCATAAAAGTCGAAAAAGCATAATAGGTCCCCTTTAAGGTAGACGATGAAGAGGACGACCCAAGACCACCTGGTGTCGCACAGTAGAGGAAGAAATCGATGAACCTGACACTGAGAGGTCCAGAAAACAGCCCGGGGTCGACCCGAGTGGAGGACCTTCGTCGCTGCCCTGCAGGCCAGACGGCGTAACGGACAGTAAGTAACGCACAGCGTTGACCGAAGTCTCTCTTGTTCCAGTGGTGACGGTGGACGAGGACCCCTGCCTTCTGGTCCCCCTGCAGACCCGCGAGGAGCTGGAGGTGCTGGAGTCCCTGCTCCTGGACGAGGGGCCCGGCCTGGAGCTCCTGGACGGGGGGCCGGGGCCGGGGCCGGGGCTGGGCGAGGGCGAGTGGAGCCGGCTGGCCGCCCTACTGGGGTACTCCCCGGAGCAGATCGAGGGCCTCCGCCAGCGCCAGCAGCCCCTGCGGGCGCTGCTCGGGGACTGGGCGGGCCAGGAGGGGGCGGGCCGCGACCTGCTGTGCTCGGCGCTGAACACGATGAACCGCCCGGACCTGGCGGAGAAGCTGCTGCCCGCGGCGGCCAAACCCGGCGGCGCCAAGTCCAACGCCACGTCGGTGGTGTGATCGCTCCCCGGCCAGCTCCGCTATACACTTGATTAACGTCTACGTTTTAACATTATGCAAGTGGCACACTCTGTCCATTTAAACATGAATCTGAGGCCAAACCCCCCATTGCCCAAACCCTCTCACCCTAACCCTCTCATCCTAACCTAACCCTTTCAGCTTAACCCTCTCGCTACCATCAACTCTGGACACACTCCAGAATCCTCTAGGGAACAACACAATAATGTCCCAGTGTCTATATATTGTTAATTTAATGTTTATGATGTCTATATGAGGCCTATATAAGGTCTCTGGAGTCTAGTCAACTGTCTAGCCATCTGACATCTTACCCACCATTTGTATCCGTGACTACTACTACTACTACTACTACTAATACTACTTCAACCACTATTACAACTACTACTACTACTACTAATATTATTATTAAATATAAATATAAGTTACTACTGTGCTCTTATTAATCGTGCATGGACAATCTGACAGCATCCCTGCTGTGAGAACAAACTACCTGCTTCAGGACAATCTAAGGCTAGGTTTATCCAGGTTTACCGTGCTCTCTGAGGGACACACATCTGCTCTCTGCGAGACACACACCTATTCTCCGCTTGCCATGTACCTTTTCCCTGCTAGCTCTGTACCTACTCTCTGCTAAAAATGTACCTGCTCTGTGCTAGCAACATACCGGCTCTCTGCTAGCGACACCTACTTTCTGTTAGCCACGTACCTGTCCTCCTCCCTAGCAACGTACTGTCCTCTCTATCCATGTAGTGTCCTCACCATCCATGAACCTGTCCTTCCTAGTCATGTACTGTCTTCCCTCGCCGCGTACAGTCCGCTCTAGTCATGTACTGTCCTGTCCTCTCTAATCGTGTACTGTACGGACCTCCCAGTTTGCATGCCTTCTGTCCTGTTCAGTGCTCTCATGGACCCCTGCTCGTCAATCATAACCACCCCTTTGAAATCAGAACGACATGGCAGATATAACGGGAGTTGTACTAATAGTCTGTTAGCATTCAAGTATAGGGGGCTGCTTCGCCATTAAACTGGTCTAGACCAGTAGAGAGACACGGAATGAAGGCGTGTATTCTCTAATGCGTAACACATGCAACAAAGTGGGCACTAAATCACGTCTGTCATGCGAATGTAAAGTGCTTGGATCCTGCCTGCTTGCGACTGGGATCCTCCTCAGGGGTCAACTAACGTTAGTCTTTTTCTAAGTAGTTTGACGAGATAAATGTTGTGTTGAGTTTGTAGATGTATATAATAGCCATGACATGTTTTGGCCGCTGTGGGATATTGTACAAGAGGAGATATTTTATCAGGTGGCATATTGCACGAGGGAGATTGAGGCGTTCCTGCATACAATGTTACATTAAGACACTTATAAAGTTCCAACCTTGGTTTACAAGAGCTGGAACAGCCACTGAACACTGAATGTTAATATAGACGACGCAAAGACCGCTCTACGCAACGACCTCCTCGACCCATGATCTTAAGAGGACAAGAAGTGATTGAGCAGTGAGATGTCTTGATATGGAAGACTCTGGAGGAACCTAGAACAACCCATGAGACGATGGGAGACTCTGGGAGCCATGGGTGGACCCTGGGAGATGTTGGTGCAGACGGACCTTACCCTGTTCATCTGGAGACGTTGGGGGAGGTTTGGAGACCTCTGGGAGACCAGGGCGGACCCTGGGAGACCCTTCCAGATGTGAGCGGACCCTGGGAGACTTTTGGAGATGTTGAGAGATGTTTGGGGACCCTTGGAGATGTGTAAAGACGTTTGGAGACCCTTGGAGATATTGGGAGAAGCTGGGACAGAAGTGCCTCAGCCTGTTGACCTCCACTTGTGGCAGGAGGTGGCTTTGGGGGCACTTAGTTGAGATGAAATATGTATGGTTTTAATTTTTAGCTACCAACTAGTATTAGTAGATATGTCAGTATCCATCCACCAACCCTAGCTCTTTTACGACCAAACTGTTTCTTGTTTTTTATATTTGTTAATTTCCGTATATACAGTGTATAGAGTGAAGGAAAGGTTGTAGTACGTGCAACCTAACTTATGATTGAAGGGGAAATAAATGTGTTGACACTGCACTTGTGTAAGTAACCATGCCATCCATTGGCAGAGTTAGGGTTAGTATTTGGGTTAGTGTTAGTTAGAGTTTGTTTTAGGGTCAGGCGTCAGGGTTGGTGGTTGTTTGTGTCTCACTGAGACTGAAGTGTACATAGAAAACAATGAATGTTCCTTGTACTTACTAACATATGTCATAGTATATACATCATACTTAACATGTATATCAAGCTGTATGATACATTAAAACTGTACAAATCTGTCTGTTCTGTTCTGGATAATCATTTCACGCGCGCGCACACACACACACACACACACACACACACACACACACACACACACACACACACACACACACACACACACACACACACACACACACACACACACACACACAAACACACCACTACACTGTACACCCCTCTTGATGTAAAATGGTTAGAGCATATTCTTAACTGAAACTGCACCTTAGAAGTCCAGAAAAAGCCACTTGATGACTTAATTTGGAGTCTGGGGCCTCTGACGCTAAGGTAATTCAATCTAGTTAACAATCCATTATGGACAGAAGGCCACTCTGGCCCTCTCCTCCCGATCAGATAACCCTGATGGCACTATGACCTGCCCCCCACCCCCACTCTCTGAACCTGGGTGGTACACCAGAGCTCTAGACTCCCAGACCAGAACCCCTACGCCCCTCGTGGGACTGCTGGAGCTCAGATATCAATCAGACCTCCATGGTAGGATGGGCGGCATGTGGAAGGACTCGTTAGGGTTAGTTCAGGGTTAGGATTAGACCCACTGAGACCCTAGATACTGAGAACCTAGTCACTAGGCACTGAGACACTAGTCTGAGACGCTAGTCACTAGTCACTGAGACGCTAGTCACTAGACACTGAGACACTAGTCACTAGACACTAGTCACTAGACACTGAGACACTAGTCACTAGACACTAGTCACTAGACACTGAGACACTAGTCACTAGACACTGAGACCCTAGACACTAGTCACGAGACACTAGACACTAGACACTAGACACTGAGACACTAGTCACTAGACACTGAGACCCTAGTCACTAGACCCTAGTCACTAGACACTAGTCACTAGTCACTGAGACACTAGTCACTAGACACTAGTCACTGAGACACTAGTCACTAGACACTGAGACCCTAGTCACTAGACACTAGTCACTGAGACACTAGTCCCTAGACACTAGACACTGAGACACTGAGACACTAGTCACTGAGACACTGAGACACTAGATACTAGTCACTAGACACTGAGACCCTAGTCACTAGACACTGAGACACTGAGACCCTAGTCACTAGACCCTAGTCACTAGACACTAGTCACTGAGACACTAGTCACTAGACACTAGTCACTAGTCACTGAGACACTAGTCACTAGACACTGAGACCCTAGTCACTAGTCACTAGACACTAGACACTGAGACACTAGCCACTTAAAACAAAAGAGACACTGAACACACCAGAGACATTATAGACACCAGAGACACTAGCCAATGGAGACAATAGCCAATGGAGACACAAGCCACTAGAGACACAAGCCACTAGAGACACAAGCCACCAGAGATACTACTCCTACACAAGGGAGACAGTAGCCACTATGGGACCGGCTGCAATTGTCTGTTCGCCACATGTGTAGGAAAGCCTTTTCCTATGCAGCGCCAGCAATGTTCTGTTCATGATTTTGGAACAGAACATTTGGCACAGGAGAGATTGCGTTTGTTCTTATGCATGTTCTTTTGTATGTCCTGTGCCACACAGGACATACAGGACATACTCATGCAAGTCATCCTTGGAAAATATACTTTAAACATCAATTGGTATTACCTAGATGAATAAAATAAATACAATACTTTTTCATGTAGTATTAGTAATTCATTTCATGCTGTTATTCTTGCTATGCAGGCCCTTGTCTAGAACAACATGTGTTTTAGCATGATGCAACAGGAAGCTAAAACTGTTCAAACTTTTTATTTTATGCAGAAATGCTCTATGAAAACATGCCTAAAGCCAACTATGCAAACTGCTTTTTGTTTGCTACTCCCGTGGTTCATTGGGAGTCATGCTGATGCAATGCATGCTGGGACACGTTTCTACAAAGCAGTTTTGTTCTGTCAACATATATTAATAAAGGAATATCCCAGAAGAAGGTGAGGTTCATGGTTTGCTAACGGGTTTTGTTTAATAAATATCCACGAAGAAGGTGAGGGTTATGATTTGAGAAGGGTTTGGTCAGAATCCTGAGAACATCAGAAATCTTTCACTCTTAACTAGCAAGGAATGTTCCCTCCGAGGGGGCCCGTAGGGGAGGCGGTGAGGGAGCACTGAGTGAGCAGCCACTCAGCTGGCTGACACACCTGACTCGAGGTATTCTCCCTGGGGAGCTGGAGAACCGACACATGATAGATCACTGTGTGCGTCCACCTGCTATGGCCACTTGTCTACTGGTCGCTTCTGATCTGGAATCTCAACAGGTGTATATTGGTGTCTTCTGGTCCCTCCTGATGTCTAGACTGGTGTTGAATTGTGTTCAATGATCTCTATGGTAGTATACATATACTGGTCTCTTCTGGTCTCTACTGGTGTCTAATGGTTTTGCTATTGTAGTATAGTGTGTACGGGTCTCTTCTGGTTTCTTCTGGTGTCTCTTTTTGGTCCATACTGGTCTCTAAAGTATCTGCTCTCTCTCTCTGTTTCGACCGGGCTCTTCTGGTCTCCATCGACGCAGGCTGGTCAATAATGACGTCTCCTGATGATTCTACCGATGTCTACGGCCTCTTCGAGTCTCGGCTGGTCGTTACTGGTATCTATTGATGTACCACCTGGTCTATATTGATGTATATTCAGTTCTCTGCTATTCTACTGGTCTTAGCTGGTGCACATTGATGTGTGTACTGGTCTGTCTCGATGGTTTCAGCAGTAGGCCCTAGATGAAGGCTATCCTGGTTTCATTACTACTGGAGGGGAGAGGATTGCATAGGATATGAGGAGAGGATCCGAGCAGAGGAGACGAGAGGACAGAGGGGATAGGAGGAAGGAGAGGAGAGGAGAAAGGGAGGAGAGGAGGGATGTGTCGATGGAGAGAGGAGGAGAGAAGAGAGCGAACAGAGGAGGAGAAAGAGGAGAAGAGTAAGGAGCGAGAGGGAACAGGAGAGTAGAGAGAAAAGAGAAAAAAAGAGTGAAGAGAAGGGCAGAGGAGATAGAAAGAGGGGGGGGAAGAGAGAGGAGAGGATGAGAAAGAGGGGGGGGAGAGAGAGGAGAGGAGAGGAGGAGAAAGAGGAGAGGAGTAAGAGAGAGGAGAGGAGGTGAAAGAGGAGAGGAGAGGAGGGGAGGGAGGGGGACAGAGGGCGGACAGAAGAGAGAGGAGCGGAGGAGAGGGAGAAGGGCCACTGTTTTCGATTAAGCTTCTGATGAAATAAAACCTGCTGTGCAAATGGAAGGGAAGGGTGGGGAGAGGAGGGGGTATGAGAGGAGGGGAGCGGGGGAGAGATGGGGAGGGGAGCCTCCCTGGGGGGCAGGAGGAAATTCTATTAGACTCTAAGAGGCCATTTATCTACTGTTCCTCCATCTGTCTCACCATCCAGTATGTCTCACTCCATCGAGCCTGTCTATTCAGTACACTATATATATAAAGAGAGAGAGAGGGAGACAGACATAGGGAGAGCGAGAGAGAGAGCGAGAGCGAGAGCGAGAGCGAGAGCGAGAGCGAGAGAGAGAGAGAGAGAGAGAGAGAGAGAGAGAGAGAGAGAGAGAGAGAGAGAGAGAGAGAGAGGGGAATCGATCAAGGCTGTTAGTATTGGCATCGGATAAGGTCAGACTGGTCCTTACAGCGGTTTCAAGATCACGAGCACTTAGCTACTGGTACACACTGTAACCTGGCTGGCTTATGGTACAGACTATGACCTGGCTGGGTTAGGGTACAGTCTAGGAACTGGCTAGGCTATGGTAGAGTAAATGACCGGGCTGGGTAATGGCACAGAGAATGATCGGATTTACAGGACGGGTTACAAAAATAGGGTTAGGGTTACATCAACATGTTGGAAGCTACACCCTTCATTTGTGGCGGCATTCATCCGTGCCATGCAACGACATATTGAGCCGCTCTTACGTTACTGGTGGATGACAGTGGATAGTGATTGAGCCTCATGGCCTTACAGCCTCACTGCTTCATAGAGCGATCTTAAAAATCGCTAGGAGGAACTCAATGCTACAACCAGAGCTGGAGGAGCAGAGCCTTCTCCTGAAGTGGGTGTGGGGGCTGGAGAAGGCCACTTCCGCACAGAAGGGGGAGGTTTGATCAGTGAGGGAAAACGTGAAGCCAGATTGAGGGAAGTTGAGGGAAGTTGAGGAGGACCCAGGTAAGATCCTCCATCCTCCCAGGAAGAAAAGGCTGCTGTTGGATTGGCTCTTTTTTTATTAAAATATAATTTTACAGCTGTCCCAATTTACTGAAAGGCGGCCATTCTTGCAGTACATTTCCAGAATGTTGAGTCTTACCCTCAACCACTCCGTTGTGGGGGAGAGGAGGGGTGGGCAAACCGCACACTGCAGACATTTAATATTATATGATAGTGTATAAATATTAAACAGGGTAGGGCTTCGATTGCAATTCATATCTCTCTCTCTCTCTCTCTCTCTCTCTCTCTCTCTCTCTCTCTCTCTCTCTCTCTCTCTCTCTCTCTCTCTCTCTCTCTCTCTCTCTCTCTCTCTCTCTCTCTCTCTCTCTCTCTCTCTCTCTCCCCCTCTCATATATATTATATGTCATATATTATGTACCATATTATATTGCCGGACCTCTGGTTGTACGGTAACCAGAAGCCATCAGAGCACCGTCACTTCAAAGAAGGGAAGAGAAAAGAGGCCGATCCACACCCTCTTGTCTAATGGGACCCCCCCGCCTGTCCCCCTGGGAGCTGTAATGGGAGTGTCCAGTTACCCTGTGGGCTGGAGCCATATGGGTTAGACCAAAGAGGTAGGGGGGGGGGGGGGGGGGGGGGGGGGGGGGAGATTTTACGTCTCCCTAAAATCTATTCTACCTGTAAACTCTGTCAGATGAAGAGCAGGGTATTGTTGAGGGGTTAAACTGCCTCTACATTTTAAACGTATTGAGGATACTTTAGATTGTTGCATAATTATTGCATAATGAGATACAGCCCTTAAATGTGTGGTATGTAAGAGCTATAAGTTATAGCTCTTGAACTCTATTCAAGGGCTATAACTTGAGTGTAATTTGTTAGAAATGCCGTAGCCATACATTAGCTATTAGTGAGTGAAATGCTCTCTTCTGGTTGACTGCGCCTGCCTCTTTGAGCCCATTTAGATTTAAGACCGCTCCTGTCTGATTTATGACCAATCAGGGCATCTCTTCCCTGATTGGTTTGGGGAATCTTACTTGCTAGTGAATCTTGTGCACTCGCAGTGTTGTATCGTAGCTCGACCACAGCATTGTGACTGCAATAATTCACATTGGCAGAGAAACCTAGGGAGGGTTCAGTATCCAAGTATCTAACCAATAATTTCAAAATAGCATTATAACATCTGGTATCAAAACATCGATTCAGTATCATAACATCTAGTAACATCTATCCAGTACCCTACCATCTAACCAGCATCATAACTAGTATCATCTTTCCAGTACCACACAATCTAACCAGCATCATAACATCTAGTATCTATCATCTATCCAGTATCATAACATTCACCTCGTATCATAACATCTAGTATCACCTATCCAGTATCATAACTTCTAGTATCATCTATCCACTATCATGACAGTATCATCTATCCACTATCATAACATGTCCAGTATCATAACATCTAGTAGTATCTATAGTATCAAAACATCTATCCAGTATCATAACATCTAGTATCATATAGTAACAAAACAAATATCCAGTATTACAACATCTCAAATCGTACCACCTAAACAGCATCTACACACATCTTACCGATCTGCTTCTAATTTAGACCTGCGCCCTGCAGATCTGATGTCTGGAACACAGGAAGGTCCGACGGTACCATCGACCAGTAAGTCAACCTCAGGTCTTTAGTTTCACGTTTGATTACTCCTTCCGAAGGCCAATCATCATTAACCTTAGATTAGAAGGCGAAATAAACATATAACATCCTTCACATTCATGCAATGGTTATGTACCTTCCACATATAATACAGTTTAAATACTATAATTATTGATAGTAAAATATGATATTATTACTATTTTATTATACTACTTATATTCAACTGCAATAATAAATTATAATATTATTTGTACACGTTATAATTAACTAAATACATCCCTATAATTATTAGACTGTACTAGGTTATTCTAAAACCATATTAGTCTAACTAAGTGGAGATAGGGTCGCTAGGTTGCACTGTAACCCGTTACTGCCCCCTGTTGAAAAGAAAAGCCATGCTCCATAAAGTGTATATCTACAGCCTATATATAACTATATATCTATAAAGTGATAATAATACGACTGCATTTGATCCATTTATCTTAATCTGTTGCTTCAAAAATCCTCAATGAATATCGAAAAAAGAGGAGATGTGACCCGGCCCGGAGGAAGCCCGGGGCCCCCGTCTGGAGCCAGGCCCAGACGGAGGGCTCGATGGCGAGCGCCTGGTGGCCGGGTTTGCCACGGAGCCCGGTCGGGCACAGCCCGAACAAACTACGTGGCAGCCCCCCTCTCTTCATCTCATGGGCCCACCACCTGTGGGAAGACCCGTTGGGGTCGGGTGCGCAGCCACATGGGTGGCAGCAAAGGTCAGGGGTCTCGACAGACCAGACCCGGGCGGCAGAAGCTGGCTCTGGGGACGCGGAACGTCACCTCGCTGTGGGGAAAGGAACCGGAGCTTGTGAGGGAGGTGGAGCGCTATCAGTTAGATCTGGTGGGGCTTACCTCCACGCACAGTCTCAGCTCTGGTACCGTACTCCTGGATAAGGGTTGGACTCTATTCTTCTCCGGAGTTGCCAAGGGCGTGAGGCGCCGGGCGGGTGTGGGGATACTCATAAATCCCCGGCTGAGCGTCGCGTTGTTGGAGTTTACCCCGGTAGACGAGAGGGTCGCCTCCCTGCGCCTAAGGGTTGTAGGGGGGAAAACTCTGACTGTTGTTTGTGCGTATGCACCAAACAGCAGCTCAGAGTACTCGGCCTTCTTGGAGACCCTGAATGGAGTCCTGTATGGGGCTCCAGTAGGGGACCATCCAAGCTGTGTACAGTAAGGATGGGACTCTGTTGACCTCAACTGAGGAGGTCGTCGGACGTTGGAAGGAACACTTTGAGGAACTCCTGAATCTGAATAACACGCCCTCTATGTTGGAGGCAGAGCTCGAGGTTGATGGTGTTTCGTCGTCAATTTCCCTGGTGGAGGTCACTGAGGTAGTCAAACATCTCGGCAGTGGCAAAGCCCCAGGGATTGATGAGATCCAGCGAGATATGCTAAAGGCTCTGGGTGTTGAGGGGCTGTCATGGTTGACACGCCTATTCAACATCGCGTGGGAGTCGGGTACAGTGCCAAAGGAGTGGCAAACCGGGGTGGTGATTCCCCTGTTCAAAAAGGGGGACCAGAGAGTGTGTGCCAATTACCGGGGTATCACACTTCTCAGCCTCCCTGGTAAAGTCTACTCCAAGGTGCTGGAAAGGAGGGTTCGGCCAATTGTCGAACCTCAGATTGAAGAGGAACAATGCGGTTTTCGCCCCGGACGTGGAACTACGGACCAGCTCTTCACTCTCGCAAGGATCCTGGAGGGGGCCTGGGAGTATGCCTATCCGGTCTACATGTGTTTTGTCGATCTGGAGAAGGCGTATGACCGGGTCCCCCGGGAGAAACTGTGGGAGGTGCTGCGGGAGTATGGGGTAAGGGGGTCTATCCTCAGGGCCATCCAATCCATGTACTCCCAAAGCGAGAGCTGTGTTCGCGTCCTCGGCAGCCAGTCAGTTTCGTTCTCAGTGGCTGCTGGTCTCCGCCAGGGCTGCGCCTTGTCACCAATCCTGTTTGTGATATACATTGACAGGATATCGAGGCGTAGTCGTGGTGGGGAGGGGTTGCAGTTCGGTGGTCGGAGGATCTCGTCACTGCTTTTTGCAGATGATGTGGTCCTCATTGGATCATCGGCCTGTGACCTTCAGCACTCACTGGATCGGCTGGCGGCCAAGTGTGAAGCGGCTGGGATGAGGATCAGCACCGCTAAATCTGAGGCCATGACTCCTAGCAGGAACCGATGGATTGCTTACTCCGGGTAGGAAATGAGTCCTTAGCCCAAGTGAAGGAGTTCAAGTACCTTGGGGTCTTGTTCGCGAGTGAGGGTACTATGGAGCGTGAGATTGGCCGGAGAATCGGAGCAACGGGGGCGGTATTGCGTTCGCTTTACCGCACCGTTGTAACGAAAAGAGAGCTGAGCCGCAAGGCAAAGCTCTCGATCTACCGGTCGATCTTCGTTCCTATCCTCACCTATGGTCATGAGGGCTGGGTGATGACCGAAAGGACGAGATCGCGGGTACAAGCGGCCGAGATGAGTTTTCTCAGAAGGGTGGCTGGCGTCTCCCTTAGGGATAGGGTGAGAAGCTCAGCCATCCGTGAGGAACTCGGATTAGAGCCGCTGCTCCTTTACTTAGAAAGGAGTCAGCTGAGGTGGTTCGGGCATCTGGTAAGGACGCCCACTGGGCGCCTTCCTTGGGAGGTGTTTCAGGCACGTCCAGTGGGGAGGAGACCTCGGGGAAGACCCAGGACTAGGTGGAGAGATTATATCTCAACACTGGCCTGGGAACG